>NW_027466196.1:1217500-1372500 GCF_046127955.1 Nelusetta ayraudi | reverse complement strand
GAGCTTGAGGAGCCTCTCAGTGACAGCGACCCATTAACTGCACACTAGCGTCGAGCCACCTGGTCGACATGTCCTGGTCTTTAGCTCCATCTACTGGCCACTAAGGGGATGACATGTCTCCTGACAACCGACAGCAGGGGCGGGCAAACTGGGACCACAATGGGTTGGCAAATTAAACAGCGGGGGGGAGCCGCAGCAGATAGATGGAGAGCCACCCAGAACCACCCTGGTACCGCTCCAGAACCACCTAGAACAGGCCTGACTTAGAACCACCCAGAAACACCCAGAACCACTTAGAACCACCTAGAAACATCCAGAACCACCTAGATGGCCAAATGTTTGTGCATGTAAAAAAAACAAAAAAAACAAACATTTGTGAGCAAGAAATATCAACACTTCAACGATGGAGATATTATTATGGATTATGATAGAACATCACTTTCTTCATGACATCAAGTGCAGCAACATGTGGACGTCGTCCTTCTTGGTGCAACAAGCAGTGAAGAGTAAAACAAAGGAACAGATGAAAACTGTCTAGATCAGAATTTGTTAATTGTTATGTATTTTGCTGTTCAACGCAAAGCTGAGTATTGTTGTTGTTGTTGTTGTTGTTGTGTAGTTCAGTGGTTGTGGTAGCTGTGACGGTGTTGTTGTGTGTGTGCAGAGGAGAGTCAGGGGGAGATCGAGGTCAAGGACCCGTGTGCCTGCGAGAGCCTCGTGGAGTTCCAGCAGGCCACCATGAGCAGCCTGGAGCAGCTCACCAACAAACATATCCTTTCCCCGACCCGCCGCCAGGGGGCGGCCTCGCACCAGACGCCACTTTCAACTGTCGCGAGCTGCTTGAAAACAAACCAAAAAAATGCCTGAGACGCCAACTGGCAAAGATTAAACGTGTGTGTGTGTGTGTGTGTGTGTGTGTGTGTGTGTGTGTGTGTGTGTGTGTGTGTGTGTCCGCATATCTACATGTTTGTATGTATGTATGTGTATGACCACACCACACACACACCCATACACACATATATATGTATATATATACACATATATACATATATATGTGTATATATATCCAGCCTGTTTATATATATATGTATATATATAGATATACACACATATATACATATACATATGTATATGTATATATATATATATATATACATATATATATATATATATATATATATATATATATATATATATATATATATATATATATATATATATATATATACATATATATATACACATATGTATATATATATATATATATATATATATATATATATATATATATATATATATATATATACATATATGTATGTATTTTTTTGAAGGTATACATACATATAAAAACACATATACAGATATATGTGTGCACAATAAATGGTGATTCTGCTCCCTAACTGAGGCTCCACTGTCTGGGATGACGGCCCGCCTAGAGCAGCTGGAGCAGCAACTTCTCTCCAGGAAGTGAGCTGAAGACCATGGAGGAAAAGAAGAAGAAGAAGAAGAAGAAGAAGAAGAAGAAGAAGAAGAAGAAGGGATGCCTTGGAGGAGAATGGTGGACTGAGGAGGTGGAGGAGGAGGAGGAGGAGGAGCAGGAGGCACATCCTGCCCAGATCATTTTAACCAACAGTGGACGTGAGGGACAGAAGCCACTGTGGCCTCAGCAGCAGGTCCTGGAGCAGACCAGGACCAGGAGCTCCAGGACCTGGAGCTCCAGGACCAGGTCACTTCTTTAGCACCCAAGTTTAGCCCCTATCACTCCCCAAACACCCCAGGAGCCCCCCCCCCGGTCTGGCTCATCCAATCACAAGCCACCGTCGCTCCTCCTGGTGTTTACACTCCAGTGCTTCCGTTTGATTGGTTCTCACCATGTTCACCACATTCAAAGCAGGACTGTCAGTGTCCAATTAGCAGGGAGGGAGGGAGAGGGAGGGGAGGAGGGGCCATCACCACCACCGACCAGGTGGGCGGGGCCACAGGACAAACCAATCAGCAGCCTGGGTTCTTCACTCTGCGTTGTGCGACATCGAAACGGACAAAATGTAAAAACAAACCAAAAATAAATAAAATCACACAAAGATGAGACGAGAACGACAGGAAGCGAAGCGACAGACTCACCTGACCGAGGGTCATGTGACCTGGCGGCCACCACACACGCTAAGCACACGTGAGCAGAGTGGAGGCCTCGCGAGTCAACATGTAAACGGCTCACTTTAGTAAAGGCTGACTCCTCTTATTCACCCCTGTATTACTGTCTGTATATTTATATATACATATATATACTAATACCTCTTTTTTTTTATACTTTTTCTCATGAGTTTGTATTAAAACACAGAAGCCAATAAAGGTCCTCAGCGTTCAGGCCTTGAACTCGGCTGAGTGGTCTCACAGTTCTTTGTCTTCACTGAACTTCGTCCGCAACAACAGTAGCAGCAGCAGCAGCAGCAGCAACAGCAACAGCAGCAGCAGCAGCAGCAGCAACAGCAGCAGCAACAGCAGCAGCAGCAGCAACAGCAGCAGTAGCAGCAGCAGCAGCAGCAACAGCAACAGCAGCAGCAGTCATTCAGTCCAGACTCAACTGGTTAGCGGTTCACAACACAACAGAGTTACAAACAGAGGTACTGAGTACTTTGCTACTGTACTTTGGCAGATTTTCCAAGTATCTGTACGTTAACTGAGTTTTTCTTTATCTTAACACTTTTTACTTTGACGCCCTGCATTCGTAAAGTAATATCTGTACTTTACACTGCTCACATTGGAAAACCCTGCTGGTCACCTTTGTGTTTAAAAGCACTCAAAAATATTCAAATTGTGTTCAAAGTCGTCTACTGATTATTGACTGTAGTTGTTGTTGCTTGAAGTGAAGCTGTTTGAACTCCGCTTTTGCGTAGTTGAATATTAAAGTGGACTGCAGATTATCTAATTTTAGGACCTCGGCTTTGGGGGTCAAAGGTCAGCACTTTTTTTTTTTTTAGTCCAGAGAACAATAAACACATAGAAAATATGATTGGTTATTGTTATTAACAGTGTCAACATCCCATAATATCTCACTGGTCAGAACTGTTAGTAGTTGAAAAAGAAAATAAACTACAGAGAGACCTCTGACTTCCGGTCACTTCAGTCCAGATTATTCTTTCATAAATTTTTAACCTTTTTGCAAAACTGTCAATCAATGTATCGTTTCATTAATGGCAAAAAATAAATATTTTTTACTTTGGTACATTTTGGACACTGAGCTGAGTAAAGGAGTTGAGTACTTCCACTGCAACCACAGCCAATCACAGAGCGGTACGGCGAGCTCCCGGTCCCTGTGTCCAGTGGCGTACTCTACTCTACTCTACTCTACTACTATATTCTAGTGGGCGGCTCAGTACTGCATGAAGTATCCAGCACCCACAGGTCTGATGATGTCTTTATTGTGTGAATGCAAATGTATTGTGGGCAACGCGAGATATGCCGGTCAGTTACAGCTGGACTCTAAATAACTGGTGAACAAGAGAACTTTGTGAAAATATAGAAATAAAATGAATAGATAATTAACACACTTAAATATATTTAAAAAAAAATCAGCAATCAAGGGCAGAAAGTGGCGCAAACACAAATCGATTGTGTGACGCGACACCAAAGCCACGGCTGACACTCAAACACATCCGAACATAAAACAAACAAATTTTCTTTGCTAAAGCATTTTCGCATATATTGTTTATTTATTGTTTTTCTTTTAATCTGTTCAAATAAATAAAATAAATGAAATGAAATTTTTTAAAAAAAACCTTGTGGTTTGCAACCATTGGACAATCGTGGGACATTGGGTGCATCTGCCTTATTGCTAATGCTAACAAGGTTAATGCTAAAGGTTGTGGTCGGTCATGTGGGATCCAAGAACAGATTGGAAATATAAATATTTTTTTATTTTAAAGTAAAAAGACAAAAACTTTCCCCTTGTCCCGCATTTTTAAGATCTCCTGTGATTTCCCTGCGTGTTCCTGATATTCTGCGATATTCTGCGATGTTCTGCGTGTTTACTTTGCGTTCCCTTGCAAAAGTCTTGTGAGTCAGTCTAGGCGTGGACAAAGTTTTTTGTTTTTTGAACAGGTGAGCGATGCACTGAGAGCGCACGCGGCTAATTCCCGGAGGGCCGCCCCCTCTAGTGGTGTTTGGAAGAGCGGCTCCGCGGGGAGCGTTCTGTTTGGCTAGCATCGCTACGACGATGACCTTCTTCTGTGTCTCCCTGGACTCCACCTGCACAGCAATCTGCTGACAAACATTATTATCAATGTCACCGTCAAGAGACGCACATCATTACATCAACACAAAGTTTGGCTTCTTCTGACTCGGGAATTAAACTGCGAATCTGAGAAACTTTAACCTTCTGCACTTAATGATGATAATAATAATAATAATAACAATAATAATAACAATGATAATAATAATAATAATAATAATAATAATAATAATAATAATAAGTCACTTCAGTTGCTTTTTGGGGCAATATTTGATGAAAATAAATTGAGTGATCTGTGTATGTACTGATATATACTGTTCTTTATATATACTGTGATATACTTGTTCCATATGAAGACATATGGGACAAGTAATAAACAAAAAAGTGTGAAATAACTCAAACAAGTTTTTATATGTTTTATATTTTAGCTGATCTGGAATAGCCAGCCTTCATATAAAGTACAGACTGTATAACATCACATATTTAGGTACTTTGCCACATGAATCCACAGATCTTGCTCATATATTTGATGTCTTCAGTGTGGATGTGCAGTGTAGACAGTAGTCAACATAAAGAATAAAGAATGTACATACAGTACATATGAGGGACTCACTACTGTTGACTTTAATGGTAACTTTACGATGACGTTTTGACAGTGGTGATATGATGTGTGACGTGTTGGTGGATTCTTCTTCTTTTTTTTTTAAATCTTTTCATCGTTAGCGGTGGCATCTCTAACTCTGACGAGTTGTGTAAAACAGATGTGCAGCATCTGGAAACTGAATTTCACACTGTTTTGATGACAATTTCTCCACAAAAGCAATAATTCCTTCATTACAAAAACACTGCGGTGCTGCAGTCAATGCTTTAGCCCTACAGTGAATATACAATTAAAGCCATGTTATGAATAAAGCCACACAAGAGGGAGGCTAAAAGAAACACAATTCTTGGCTCGTGTCTTCACTTGTCGACAGCTCAAAGTTGTGAGACTGTCGTTCTTCTCTGTCAAAGTTGAGGATCAAACTGGAGACAAACAGGTGGACCTCTCCTGGGTCGGGGTCACCGCCAGTCAGGTCACGCCTTGTTTGTCAGGAAACTTCACCAACATCAGCGTCAACTCATCGCGCTGTTTACAGTCAAACTGCGGCTAATTAGCACGAGCTAATTCCAGCAGAAGATTCCTTCAGCGTCCACTCTGGAGTCTAATGAAGCCCCTCGGCGCTGCCTGCCGCTGTTTTGGATGCTTTGCTACCTTAACCGAGGCGTCCCAGTGTACGCGACCTTTACAGGTGGCGCCTAATCAAGACCGAGGAGACGCTGGCTAATTCCAACGGTGCAAACCAAGGCGGGACTTGTGCGTCGCAGGTTGGTTCTTTACACCGAGGACTAAGGTAAATGTCAGCAGGTCCCCGAGGACTCCTGGTGCTGCGATGTTCAAGAGGAGGTTTACTGGTGGATCACAGTGAACTTTTCCTCAGATAGTTTGAGAACTTTTTTGAGGCCAATGTGACCCAGCACCCGGACCACACTGGGTTCCACCTGGCGCCACCTGGGGTTAGCTGGCAGGTGGATCCTGCTTGTGGTTGAAGTCAATGGATGCAAGCGACATACTGTCCAGCCAGAGCCTGGAGGTCAGGTGGGCGCAGGGACATTCAGGGGTAAAATACAGTCAATCAACTCAATACACAGAGGAGAACAACTGTTCAGAAGACCTGGAAAATGTTTTTGAAATGGGCAGACGTGGATGTACACGTGATAGCTGGAATTCAAAATAAAATGACAGTAACAAAAACACGCAAGTATCACCGAACCCTGTTTTACGACGGACAAATATGGTAAAAAGCAACAACAGACTGGCAACATGCGGTGCTTCGGCTGTCAGCCGGCCAAATCGAGCTCTTCTTCCTCAATTCCAACTGTCCGCAGATTGTTGACGAATTCTTCATGTTAATGAGAGCAGCAATTTTAAAAAAAAATCATTTTCCTGCCTTTTTCTCTTTCTGCTCAGCATTCCTTCTGGTTCAGTCCCTGACTTTGAGGAGGACAACAATAATAATAGTAATGATAATAATAATAATAATAATAATAATAATAATAATAATAATAATAATAATAATAATAATAATAATAATGATAATAGTGTGTTTGACAATAAAAAGGGTAATTCCTCCATGTAAATACATGACTGTGAGAAGCAAACAGTCAAATTGTTTGCAGGCCGAGTTTGTTTTTAGAAAGCAGTACGATTAATAATAACCTCAAAACATGTCACTCATACTCTGGACGCTGCTGGGGGTTTTTGCATGGTAGTTCTCATAAAAACATTCCATGTTTATGGAACTTTATTGTGTTGACTACACAATGTTAAAAATAGCTGCAAAAGCATGAAGAGTTACATTGTTTCCTGACTGACGCTGATGACACTCGTTTTGTTTTTTTCACTCAACTCATGAACGACATCAATCCTCAATGTGCTCGTGCACAACACAACACAACACAACACACACAAAAGTGCACGTGGCAGTGCAGTTGCGTGTCGTGCAGTGTGTGTGTATATAAAGTGTGAGCTCGCCCTCCGCCGGCCTCAGTGCATCAGAACCAAGTCATGGTGCGGCTACTGCGGTGGTGGTGAGACCTCCTGCCGACCCTCCTGTCAGTCAGCCTCCACCTCCTGGTCGGGCTGAGACGCTGTTCTCATGGTGTTGTGAGTGCGTTCAGTCTGTTGGGAAGCTGGGTTCTCCAGAGTTCTCCAGAGTTCTCCAGAGTTCGAGGACAGGAAGTTATGTCTTTCCTCGAGAGCTCAGATGATGGTGCTGGTCTTGAAGCAGGACTGAACGGTTTGAAGTGACTTGGACATCATCCAAGGTTCCTCCTTCCTTCTTCCTCTTGATCCTTCCTGCGGCGCCGCCTTCTTTTCAAACACTGGCCGTCTCCGTCTTCTCAGTCGATCCCACAGGTGAGCCCCTCTGCTCAGCACACAGTGTGTGGGAGCAGAACCCACCTGGTTCGCCTTGTTGCCAGCTGAAAACCTGCCGTGGACTGAAGCACTTTGGGCACCGTCAAGGTGCAGCAACAGACCAACACACACACACACTCACACACACTCACACTCACACACATAAAATAACTTGTTTAGATAACTAAAGTTCAGTAAATCTGTGAAACTTTAAGTATGAAAGTTTTGGTTGCTGACTTGTGTGAACATGACAAATGTGTACGAGAATATTTAAATGTTAAATGTTGTTGTGCAGGTGTAAACTTAAAACTTGAGCATTTCTGTTGTTGTTTTTTCCCCACATTTTCTTAATATAATAAGAAATGTAATAAAATGTAATAATAATCTCAATAATGTTTTATTAGGACAAATTTCATTTTAAACTTTGCAAAATGTCTTCTTGGTTGATTTGATTCTGACTTGTTATTGTTGTTGTTGTTGTGCTGAGGTTCATGTCTTTGCCGAACTTCAGTCCAGGAGAAATGAATGCCTCGGCGGCCAACGTGACCGCGGTCATCGAGTACCGAGACTCCTTCACCAAAGCCGTCACCAAGAACGTGATCGTTGTGGTTCTGAGCATCTCCATCAACTACATCAACGCAGGCCTCATCCACACCTTCCAGAAGAACCAGGTGTGGTGGCAATGACTCACACACACTCACTGGTGATTTGTTTTGCAGTGCACTTTGAACACGAGTCACTGACACTGCTTGTACGGGGTTGAAAACTGCACCTAGCTTCTCATTGACTTATTCCTCAATGTAGCAACACTGCGGAACATCTGAGCAGTTTTACTGATAGGAATTTAGAAGTTGTTCCTGCAACGATTGAATTTAACACGTGTGTATTTTTGAAATGTGCAATTGTATTTCCGATAGGATCCATCAGAAACGCCTTCCTCTGGGTTCTCGATGGATCCTATCGGTGAAATGGGGAGAATTGAGGGCAGCTACGTACGATCTGATCTCCCACCTCCAAACCCTGCAGATCTTCTACACCAACCCGCGCTACATCCTCTTCGTCCACCTGGTGATCAACGACATGGTCCAGGTGACGCTGACCGTGGTCCTGTTCATCATCAGCTACACCGTCTACAGGATCCAGGTCTCCCTGTGCTGGGTCCTGGTTCTGCTGGCGCTCCTGACCACCGAGAACACCCCGGTCAACCTGGCCTGTATGGCGGCGGAGTGCTACGTGGCCGTCTGCATCCCGCTGCGCCACACGCAGATCTGCACAGTGCGGAGAACGCTGGCGCTGATCGTCCTCATCTGGGGGCTCAGTGTGACGTCTGTTCTGCCGGATCTGCTGGTCACCTTGGCCACGCAGCCCCGGGACTTCTTCCAAACTCGGGTCTTCTGCCTCAGAGAGACAGCCTTTCCGCATCCGGACATCATCGAGAAGAGGGACGTGACCTACGTGGTGTATCTGGTGATGGTTTGGCTGGTCATCTTCTGCACGTACTTCAAGATTCTGTTCACCGCAAAAGCAGCGAGCAAGGACGCCAAAAAAGCCCGGAACACGGTCCTGCTGCACGGCTTCCAGGTGCTGCTCTGCATGGCCACCTACACGGACCCGCTCCTCAAACAGGCCTTGCTGCGGTGGTTTCCCAAGAACTACTCGGACTCCATGTTTGCGTGTTACGTCATCATCCAGATGCTGCCGCGCTCTATCAGTCCCATCATCTATGGTGTGAGAGACAAGACGTACCGGAGGCACCTCCAGAGTTTCCTGCTGTGCAACATCAAGGCCAAAGATAGTGTGAGTCCCCAAACATAAATCAACACAGTGGGACTGCATACATGTTGGGCCAAACTGTCAAAGTACACACTCAACTGTCAAAATATCATGCATGCATTCTCTACATTGTGTTTGTAATGGTAGTGAATTAAAAAACCAAACACACTTTTTTTTGCACTAAAAGCAAACTTTGACTTATTTTGGTGTGATCGCACAACTCATTGGCTTTTACAGTTGCTGGGCTACACAACATGGATGCAATTACTCACAAAAACAGAGATATGAGAATAAACCACCAAAAAGTAGGCGTATCTCACTTGTTGTATGAAGATGCTCCAGCACTAAATTGAGGTCATGTCATTGTGAAACCATTCAAACATAAACGTGTGGTTTCCCTGGGAGGCCACAACGTGTGAACATGCAAACTGGAGACTTTGTGAAGGTGATCATTAATCATTTCTGCTGAAGATCTCTCAGTTCACATTTCTCACTTTAACACAGTTGCACACATACAGTGCAATGCACTGCAGTACTGCACCAAAATACTGAAAAGGTAGCAGTTGTATTTTGTTTTACAATTTTAATTTGGCAACTGATTTTAGGAACAAACTCATTTTTTGCTAATTTTCATCTTCATCATGTGTCACCAATAAAGTTTGTTAAACCGCTTCTTTTGATTGCAAAAAAAACATCAATACGTTGGGCATATAAAAAAATGAATAGCAAAATAATACTCTGGTAAGTAAAAGTACTGATTTAACTCCTTTACTCAAGTGACAGGAAGAGGACAGGTTCTGAAACGTACTTTCTTTGTACTTTCAAGTTATTGTTAAATACAAGTGGAACACTACAAAACCAATAACTAGAATAAATAATGAGAAATACTGTGAACAGAATTTGTATCTTTTAAACACTTTTAAACACACAAGCAACTAGCTTATTTTTCCAATGTAAGCAGTAGTAGAAAGTACAGATATCTGTGTACAAATGTAGGAGGCCAGAGTAAAAAGTCATTGGACAAAGGAATACTCAAGTAAAATACTGATACCTGAAAAATCTACTTACACACCACAGTCATACTTGTTGGCTCTTAGATCCTTGAATACTCTGTGACCATAAATGTGGTGAGAAGTACAAGGATTCCTTTCAAAATTCAAAAGGAGGTCCCTTATGAGAAACTAGGAAAGTACAAATGGTTTGAGCGTACTTGGGTTGTCGAGGAGAGGATCAGAAAGCCTCCTCATTAACCTCACCTAAGCCTTGCGGAGGACTTTGTCCTAGGCTGAGGTATGCCTTAAGTTTGTTGAGCAGCCTGGTAAACTACGATAACACCAGGTAGCTACTTGCCTATCTGTAATTTGACCGTGGAACAGAGAGATATTTTTGTTACACCTTGTCAACCCTTATGTTTCCCGACTCCTTTTTGCCAAGTCTTATCTGTCTGAGCATCACAAACCATCCTAATCCCAATCATATTGAAAACAGTGTCCAGTGCAGGAGGATGTCGGATACAGTTTCAGTCAGTGCGTTCACACGCACCCCAGATAATCCCTTTCAAATATATTCCTATGATGAAAGGAGTTTTAAAATGCATGTAAAGGCCTTAAAATCATTGAGTGGTGAGTTGGTGAAACTGGAATTCTTACAAGAAGAGCCAGAGACCCAGATCATCATCAAAAGCACGTCAGGGTACTTTGGTCAAGTTGATCCAAAGTGTTGGCGGCTCAGGACTAACCACCGACTGATTTTGGAATTTTGTGGTACATTAGTATGATGACAATAAAGCTACTGTAGCTGAGTTCAGCCCTTTCCTCAATGAAAAGGCCTCATTCACCTGCTGATCCATTACAAGGTCCAGGTTACCGGAGTCCTGCTTGTCTCCCCGCAGAGAGCCTGTCCCAGGGGGGTACACCATCTGCAGGTGTCCAAAGTCAGATCAATCTTAGAAATAACCAGGACTGTTAGCATGAACACATTAATCATAAGGAGATTAAGTACAAGGCATAACACGCTGATTCTAACTGTGATCCTGTTGACCCTTCCAATCACCCGTTCTCAGCTCGTCCAGTCATAGTGTGATGTTTTGACACTGCTAGCGTTATCTGTGTTTATTTTGTGCAATTCACAATGCGGTGATGGTTTAAGCAACCACATACAGGACACCGGTAGTCCTCAATAGACGGCCCATCTATTTACATGAAAACAGAAATGTGTTCTTGACAACCTCCTGACATTCTAGTTTTGGATTCATGATAGGCTCATTCGACAGAATGCACGTGGAACAAGAGAGTCTAGACCATGTGTCGGCAACCTTTACCACTCAAAGAGCCATTTGGAGCGGACAGAACAGAACACATTGGAAGCCACAAAACCGCTTTCGACATTTAAAATGAAATAACATTGAGAATAATGTTCTTTTGCCTTTGTGCTTTATGTATAAACCAGGGGTCGGCAACCTTCACTATCAAAAGAACCATCTTGAACCATCTGCCATCAAATGACATTCACCTGGAGCATTGTACTGCACAGACACATGGCCAAACACACGCCCATCCTGGACTTGGACATTCATACATAAAGAATGTGACTCGTGATGTTGCCGTTCTTTCCAAGATGCGGTAGCTGAGGTAAGCATCAGCACCAGGCCACTGCAGTGCCATCACAGTATTACCAACTGAAGATGGAAGGGACTTTTATGGCTTTTGCATTTTCACATCACTATTTGCACAATTAAATTGAAATATCACATACACATGTATACTATATTGTTTTCTAATATGCAAGAAATGTTTTCACCCATTTTTAAGTGTCTGTCTTGAAAAGGTAAAGGTCTGGCAAGAGACCAGAATGTTGTTTTCTTGTGACTTGAATGTATACTGAAGAACAGACATTTAGGATCTACAATATCAGCAGTTGAAGAGCTTATAGGAGGCCCACGTAAAGCCTTTGAATTTGTAAATGTGTGATTTTTATATGTGCAGGTCTCTTGAATTGTCGATTCTACATGGACTTTTAAAAGTTGCATGATAGTTTTGCAACTTCCTACTCGCAGTAACATGAATGTGTCATATATTGTGGCTTCAATTTCCTTGACTGTGATTACAGCTGGACTTTGGCAAGAGATGAATGTGACCTCTGACAATGTCACGTCTGCAGGACGGGACCAGGAGTCCTTCTCCACAGCTCTCATCAAGAATCTTATTGTTGTGCTTCTTGGGATTTCCATTAACAGCATCAATGCCAGTCTCATTTACACATTCTGCAAAAATCAGGTGTGACGCTCTATTAATGTTTTGAGAACAAAATGATTGCATTATTTTTGATGCTGGTGGTTGTTCTGCATTGAACTGGAAGACTTGAGTGCTACCAGTTGCAGTTGTTACAGCAGCCTGGACTAATACACTGATGTCCCAACCTTTGTGCTTTTCCTTTCAACTTCTAGATCTTCTACATGAATCCACGCTACATACTGTTTATTCACATGGTCATCAACGACATGATCCAGGTCACCTTGACCGTCAGCCTCTTCGTGATCAGCTACACCATCTACACAATAAACGTCTCTCTGTGCTGTACCTTGATCCTGCTTACACTTTTCACCACTGAGAACACTCCCCTGAACCTGGCCTGCATGGTGGTGGAGTGCTACATCGCCATCTGCATCCCACTTCGCTACATGCAGATCTGCACCGTCAGAAGAACGTTGGTGCTGATCGGCCTGATCTGGGCCACAACCATGGCGTCTTCGTTCCCTGATCTCTTGGTTACCTTGAACACACAGCCTGTGGATTTCTTTCATTCCCAGGTGCTCTGCATCGAGGAAAGAGCCTTCCCAGATCCCATCGTCACCCAGAAGAGGGACGTCATACATTCAGTGTTGCTAGTTGTGGTTTGGATCACTATTTTCTACGCCTACTTCCGAATATTGTTTACTGCAAAAGCAGCAAGCGGAGATGCAAAGAAAGCCAGAAGCACAGTCATCCTGCATGGGTTCCAGCTGCTGCTCTGTATGACAACATATGTAGCCCCACAGTTAATGGATAAGCTAAGAAAAATGCTACCAATAAGTCTTTCTAACTTTCTTTTCATTTTCTACATCATGACACAGGTCATCCCTCGATCCATTAGCCCATTCATCTACGGCATACGAGACAGTACTTTTAGGGCGTACCTCAAAAAGTATCTCTTCAGTCAAAGTAAAGTCAGAACTACTTGTACAAAGCACAGGGTCAATGGAAATGGATAAGGAGCTTCCATGTTGAAGGCAATGCAAATTCTGCTGTCTAAACAAGTAACCACATTCATTCTGGTTTTAAAAGGTTTCAGAAGTGGACCACGTTGTCCCACAGAAGAAGTCTTGACTGAAAACACTCAGGAGAAATTTTAATAAAAAAGATCAAAAAGGAAATCCTTTCTTTGTGTTCATTTGGTTTCCAGTGACTCTGGTAAGAATTGCTTTACATTGATTTGGGTATAAGGAGGAAAAATAAAAGAATTTTAAACATACAAATCAAAATGCGATTAATCACGGTTAACTATGGAAATTCAGAGCTTAATCGCAATCTAAAAAATCATTGCTTGACAGCCCCTGAATATAACATTTCTAAGTGAATAAGATTGATCAATGTGTGACAGAGCAGTAAACAACACATGGGATATCGTCGAGCACAGGAGCTTCTCAAAACGAGTACTGTTGCAACTCAGCGGTACAGAAGGTCCAAGCGTCCAGTGTAATTCCTCAGTTACACACTGTGTAGTGACATTTCAGAGACAAGCCACCTGGATGTCAAACGTGTCTGATTCTTTTTTTCCATTTCATCACATGGATGTTACATAGGAACAGAGAAGGAACAAAGTTCAATTTGGAGGTGAAGCACTTCTAACAGAGAAAAAAATGTTCATCTGAAAATGATGCACAACGACTCAAATAGAACAGGGTGAAGTTAAAGGTGCCCAGTTATCAGCTTTACCTTTTATGGATCCAAAACATTTCAATAAACTAAATCTTGGAAATGAATGGGTAAAACAGTCTATTAAAGTTTGGACAGAGGTAAAGAAAAATCTGAAGGATAATGTATCAATCTCTCGAGCCATGCCAATAATAGGTCATCCAGACTTCCCACCCTCAGTTGGGGACTATGGCTTCAAGGCATGGGCAACTAAAGGGCTAAAGATTCTTCATCAGTTATTTGAAGAAACACACCTAAAATCCTTTTCACAACTGCAAGAATAATTTGATCTTCCTTCAAATGATTTTTATAGGTATTTGCAAATCTGGCATTACATTACAATCCATAAAGAAAGCCAAAGACTTAGGAGAAAAACAAGTACTATAGAACAATATTCCATTGCAATCTCACAAAAAGGATTTCCAGTGAGCAGACATGTCTCTCATCTCTATAAAAGATTTTCATCAGACATTTTTCAAAATACCAATGATATCAAGGAAGAATGGGAACTGGAATCAAATACTGTAATAGAAGACGAGGTGTGGGACAAATGGTGTGATATTAGTCATAAAGGCATCAATAGTCAGCAGTGGAGGGAATTTGATTGGAAACTCAAGACTAGATTTTTTTATACTCCCTTGGTTTTATCCAATTTCGTCAAGAACCCATCGGCGGATTTATGCTGGAGGAAATGTGGTAAAATAGGTGATCATACACACATATTCTGGGACTGTCCAAACACGATTGCATACTGGAGAAATATCAAAGAAGAGATTGAAAAAATTGTCAAAAGAGAAGTACCTTCAAATGTTTTGTTCTACGGACTTGGAGTCGTACCGGTCAGTGGTTTGAATGCAAAGCAGAGATACATTTTGCATGTTTTGGTACTGATTGCTAAGAACATTGTAACAGTAAACTGGAGGAGTGTCAACTCAGCAACTCTGGCAGAATGGAAGCAAAGGCTCAAAAAAGTTTACATGATGGAAAGAATGACTGCAGCATTGCAAATGAAAATGGAGCTTTTTAGGCGGAGATGGTGCATGGTTGAAGATTATTTGAATTGTTGAAACCTTTGGGGTTGTTCTTGACTTGAGTTACACCTGCAGGCCCTGACACCAGGTGTTTTATATGTGTGTATGTGTTTGTCTGTACTTTCTTAAAACCTGTGTATAAATATTTTGATATTTGAAATATGTTAATTTCATTTTTTTTTCTTTCCCTGTCTCAGATAATTTGTTTTGTTCTGTTCCATACTGCTCTGTTTCCTATTGTGCAAAAATCTAAATAAAAAGTTCAACAAAAAAGAAAGAAAATGATGCACAACAATGAGACGACAACACACACCGTTTAGACTTTGAACGTCACCAATCCGTTATTTATTAAGTCCAAAATTCTCAAATTCACTGATTTAGTCAAATATAAAACGGTGCCAGTAATGTACAGAGCAAGGAACAACATGTTACCACACAACATCTAGCGACTGTTCCTCGACAGAGATGGGAGCTACAGGCTCAGGGGACAACTCAATCTAAAAGTTTGTACAATACACTCGACGAAAAGAAGCTTCTGTATTTCAATAATCGGGGTTAAACTATGGAATGGTCTGAACCTGGACACCAAAGAATGTATAAACTTGGGACAATTTAGGATAAAATACAAAAATATAATATTCAGTAGGTACAATAACATAGTACACTCATTTTGTATTACTATTATCATTATTCTGGTTATTATTAATATTGCTGTTGTTGTTAAAAAGTGTTGTAATAATTATAATAGTTATTACTACTATTATTATTTTTGTTGTTGTATTACTGTCCTTTTATTACAAGTAATATTACAATCAGTCTACATATGAATATACAGGAATATCTATCTGTATCTATATTATATATAAAAATATTTATATATTATATCTATATAAACTTATAAAATTTCTCCAGTACTTGCACAGCTGAAGTCCAGCACTATTTTTTTATTTATTTATTTATTTTATTTTATTTTTGACTGGAGTTGTCTTTTGTTTAGATTTGTCTTTGGTTGTTGTTTTTGTTGTTTTCTGTTTTGTTGTTTTCTGCTTTCTGTTATCTAATCGTATATACTTAATTTAGTTAACAAGCTTGTATACTTATTTAAGTTGGGGGTAGGTACATATAAGTTTTTACTTCTTCCTACCCCTTTTCGAGCATGACCAATATTATTTTGATGTATATTTCACGGATGTTTGATGACTTTTTCTATTAATTTTATATATATACATATATATATATATGTATATATATATATATATATATATATATGTATATATATATATATATATATATATATATACATACATATATGTGTTTTTCTTTAAGTTTCCTTTCATATGTTTTGGGTTTTCTATCCCTTTTATTTTCTTATTACTTTTCATGTTCGAAATAAATAAATAAATCAAATCAAATCAAATCAATGTCGACACAGACACATGGCCAAACACACGCCCATCCTGGACTTGGACATTCATACATAAAGAATGTGACTCATGATGTTGCCGTTCTTTCCAAGATGCGGTAGCTGAGGTAAGCATCAGCACCAGGCCACTGCAGTGCCATCACAGTATTACCAACTGAAGATGGAAGGGACTTTTATGGCTTTTGCATTTTCACATCACTATTTGCACAATTAAATTGAAATATCACATACACATGTATACTATATTGTTTTCTAATATGCAAGAAATGTTTTCACCCATTTTTAAGTGTCTGTCTTGAAAAGGTAAAGGTCTGGCAAGAGACCAGAATGTTGTTTTCTTGTGACTTGAATGTATACTGAAGAACAGACATTTAGGATCTACAATATCAGCAGTTGAAGAGCTTATAGGAGGCCCACGTAAAGCCTTTGAATTTGTAAATGTGTGATTTTTATATGTGCAGGTCTCTTGAATTGTCGATTCTACATGGACTTTTAAAAGTTGCATGATAGTTTTGCAACTTCCTACTCGCAGTAACATGAATGTGTCATATATTGTGGCTTCAATTTCCTTGACTGTGATTACAGCTGGACTTTGGCAAGAGATGAATGTGACCTCTGACAATGCCACGTCTGCAGGACGGGACCAGGAGTCCTTCTCCACAGCTCTCATCAAGAATCTTATTGTTGTGCTTCTTGGGATTTCCATTAACAGCATCAATGCCAGTCTCATTTACACATTCTGCAAAAATCAGGTGTGACGCTCTATTAATGTTTTGAGAACAAAATGATTGCATTATTTTTGATGCTGGTGGTTGTTCTGCATTGAACTGGAAGACTTGAGTGCTACCAGTTGCAGTTGTTACAGCAGCCTGGACTAATACACTGATGTCCCAACCTTTGTGCTTTTCCTTTCAACTTCTAGATCTTCTACATGAATCCACGCTACATACTGTTTATTCACCTGGTCATCAACGATATGATCCAGGTCACCTTGACCGTCAGCCTCTTCGTGATCAGCTACACCATCTACACAATAAACGTCTCTCTGTGCTGTACCTTGGTCCTGCTTACACTTTTCACCACTGGGAACACTCCCCTGAACCTGGCCTGCATGGTGGTGGAGTGCTACATTGCCATCTGCATCCCACTTCGCTACATGCAGATCTGCACCGTCAGAAGAACGTTGGTGCTGATCGGCCTGATCTGGGCCACAACCATGGCGTCTTCGTTCCCTGATCTCTTGGTTACCTTGAACACACAGCCTGTGGATTTCTTTCATTCCCAGGTGCTCTGCATCAAACAAAGAGCCTTCCCAGATCCCATCGTCACCCAGAAGAGGGACGTCATACATTCAGTGTTGCTAGTTGTGGTTTGGATCACTATTTTCTACGCCTACTTCCGAATATTGTTTACTGCAAAAGCAGCAAGCGGAGATGCAAAGAAAGCCAGAAGCACAGTCATCCTGCATGGGTTCCAGCTGCTGCTCTGTATGACAACATATGTAGCCCCACAGTTAATGGATAAGCTAAGAAAAACGCTATCAACAAATCGTTTCAACTTTATTTTTGCTTTCTATGTCACAGTGCAGGTCATCCCTCGATCCATTAGTCCATTCATCTACGGCATACGAGACAGTACTTTTAGGGCGTACCTCAAAAAGTATCTCTTCAGTCAAAGTAAAGTCAGAACTACTTGTACAAAGCACAAGGTCAATGGAAATGGATAAGGAGCTTCCATATTGAAGGCAATGCAAATGCTGCTGTCTAAACAAGTAACCACATTCATTCTGGTTTTAAAAGGTTTCAGAAGTGGACCACGTTGTCCCACAGAAGAAGTCTTGACTGAAAACACTCAGGAGAAATTTTAATAAAAAAGATCAAAAAGGAAATCCTTTCTTTGTGTTCATTTGGTTTCCAGTGACTCTGGTAAGAATTGCTTTACATTGATTTGGGTATAAGGAGGAAAAATAAAAGAATTTTAAACATACAAATCAAAATGCGATTAATCACGGTTAACTATGGAAATTCAGAGCTTAATCGCAATCTAAAAAATCATTGCTTGACAGCCCCTGAATATAACATTTCTAAGTGAATAAGATTGATCAATGTGTGACAGAGCAGTAAACAACACATGGGATATCGTCGAGCACAGGAGCTTCTCAAAACGAGTACTGTTGCAACTCAGCGGTACAGAAGGTCCAAGCGTCCAGTGTAATTCCTCAGTTACACACTGTGTAGTGACATTTCAGAGACAAGCCACCTGGATGTCAAACGTGTCTGATTCTTTTTTTCCATTTCATCACATGGATGTTACATAGGAACAGAGAAGGAACAAAATTCAATTTGGAGGTGAAGCACTTCTAACAGAGAAAAAAATGTTCATCTGAAAATGATGCACAACGACTCAAATAGAACAGGGTGAAGTTAAAGGTGCCCAGTTATCAGTTTTACCTTTTATGGATCCAAAACATTTCAATAAACTAAATCTTGGAAATGAATGGGTAAAACAGTCTATTAAAGTTTGGACAGAGGTAAAGAAAAATCTGAAGGATAATGTATCAATCTCTCGAGCCATGCCAATAATAGGTCATCCAGACTTCCCACCCTCAGTTGGGGACTATGGCTTCAAGGCATGGGCAACTAAAGGGCTAAAGATTCTTCATCAGTTATTTGAAGAAACACACCTAAAGTCCTTTTCACAACTGCAAGAATAATTTGATCTTCCTTCAAATGATTTTTATAGGTATTTGCAAATCTGGCATTACATTACAAGCCATAAAGAAAGCCAAAGACTTAGGAGAAAACCAAGTGCTATAGAACAATATTCCATTGCAATCTCACAAAAAGGATTTCCAGTGAGCAGACATGTCTCTCATCTCTATAAAAGATTTTCATCAGACATTTTTCAAAATACCAATGATATCAAGGAAGAATGGGAACTGGAATCAAATACTGTAATAGAAGACGAGGTGTGGGACAAATGGTGTGATATTAGTCATAAAGGCATCAATAGTCAGCAGTGGAGGGAATTTGATTGGAAACTCAAGACTAGATTTTTTTATACTCCCTTGGTTTTATCCAATTTTGTCAAGAACCCATTGACGGATTTATGCTGGAGGAAATGTGGTAAAATAGGTGATCATACACACATATTCTGGGACTGTCCAAACACGATTGCATACTGGAGAAATATCAAAGAAGAGATTGAAAAAATTGTCAAAAGAGAAGTACCTTCAAATGTTTTGTTCTACTGACTTGGAGTCGTACCGGTCAGTGGTTTGAATGCAAAGCAGAGATACATTTTGCATGTTTTGGTACTGATTGCTAAGAACATTGTAACAGTAAACTGGAGGAGTGTCAACTCAGCAACTCTGGCAGAATGGAAGCAAAGGCTCAAAAAAGTTTACATGATGGAAAGAATGACTGCAGCATTGCAAATGAAAATGGAGCTTTTTAGGCGGAGATGGTGCATGGTTGAAGATTATTTGAATTGTTGAAACCTTTGGGGTTGTTCTTGACTTGAGTTACACCTGCAGGCCCTGACACCAGGTGTTTTATATGTGTGTATGTGTTGTTCTGTACTTTCTTAAAACCTGTGTATAAATATTTTGATATTTGAAATATGTTAATTTCATTTTTTTTTTCTTTCCCTGTCTCAGATAATTTGTTTTGTTCTGTTCCATACTGCTCTGTTTCTTATTGTGCAAAAATCTAAATAAAAAGTTCAACAAAAAAGAAAGAAAATGATGCACAACAATGAGACGACAACACACACCGTTTAGACTTTGAACGTCACCAATCCATTATTTATTAAGTCCAAAATTCTCAAATTCACTGATTTAGTCAAATATAAAACGGTGCCAGTAATGTACAGAGCAAGGAACAACATGTTACCACACAACATCCAGCGACTGTTCCCCGACAGAGATGGGAGCTACAGGCTCAGGGGACAACTCAATCTAAAAGTTTGTACAATACACTCGACGAAAAGAAGCTTCTGTATTTCAATAATCGGGGTTAAACTATGGAATGGTCTGAACCTGGACACCAAAGAATGTATAAACTTGGGACAATTTAGGATAAAATACAAAAATATAATATTCAGTAGGTACAATAACATAGTACACTCATTTTGTATTACTATTATCATTATTCTGGTTATTATTAATATTGCTGTTGTTGTTATAAAAGTGTTGTTATAATTATAATAGTTATTACTACTATTATTATTTTTGTTGTTGTATTACTGTCCTATTATTACAAGTAATATTACAATCAGTCTACATATGAATATACAGGAATATCTATCTGTATCTATATTATATATAAAAAATATTTATATATTATATCTATATAGACTTATAAAATTTCTCCAGTACTTGCACAGCTGAAGTCCAGCACTATTTTTTTTTAAAATTTATTTATTTAATTTTATTTTTGACTGGAGTTGTCTTTTGTTTAGATTTGTCTTTGGTTGTTGTTTTTGTTGTTTTCTGTTTTGTTGTTTTCTGCTTTCTGTTATCTAATCGTATATACTTAATTTAGTTAACAAGCTTGTATACTTATTTAAGTTGGGGGTAGGTACATATAAGTTTTTACTTCTTCCTACCCCTTTTCAAGCATGACCAATATTATTTTGATGTATTTTTCACGGATGTTTGATGACTTATTCTATTATTTTTATATATATATGTATGTATATATATATATATACATATACACACACACATATATATATATACATATATACATATATATACATATATACATATATATATACATATACATATATACATATATATATACATATACATATATACACATATATATACATATACATATATACACATATATATACATATACATATATACATATATATATATACATATACATATATATATATATATATATATATATATATACATACATACATACATACATACATACATATATACATACATATATGTGTGTTTTTCTTTAAGTTTCCTTTCATATGTTTTGGGTTTTCTATCCCTTTTATTTTCTTATTACTTTTCATGTTCGAAATAAATAAATAAATCAAATCAAATCAATGTCGACACAGACACATGGCCAAACACACGCCCATCCTGGACTTGGACATTCATACATAAAGAATGTGACTCATGATGTTGCCGTTCTTTCCAAGATGCGGTAGCTGAGGTAAGCATCAGCACCAGGCCACTGCAGTGCCATCACAGTATTACCAACTGAAGATGGAAGGGACTTTTATGGCTTTTGCATTTTCACATCACTATTTGCACAACTAAATTGAAATATCACATACACATGTATACTCTATTGTTTTCTAATATGCAAGAAATGTTTTCACCCATTTTTAAGTGTCTGTCTTGAAAAGGTAAAGGTCTGGCAAGAGACCAGAATGTTGTTTTCTTGTGACTTGAATGTATACTGAAGAACAGACATTTAGGATCTACAATATCCGCAGTTGAAGAGCTTATAGGAGGCCCACGTAAAGCCTTTGAATTTGTAAATGTGTGATTTTTATATGTGCAGGTCTCTTGAATTGTCGATTCTACATGGACTTTTAAAAGTTGCATGATAGTTTTGCAACTTCCAACTCGCAGTAACATGAATGTGTCATATATTGTGGCTTCAATTTCCTTGACTGTGATTACAGCTGGACTTTGGCAAGAGATGAATGTGACCTCTGACAATGCCACGTCTGCAGGACGGGACCAGGAGTCCTTCTCCACAGCTCTCATCAAGAATCTTATTGTTGTGCTTCTTGGGATTTCCATTAACAGCATCAATGCCAGTCTCATTTACACATTCTGCAAAAATCAGGTGTGACGCTCTATTAATGTTTTGAGAACAAAATGATTGCATTATTTTTGATGCTGGTGGTTGTTCTGCATTGAACTGGAAGACTTGAGTGCTACCAGTTGCAGTTGTTACAGCAGCCTGGACTAATACACTGATGTCCCAACCTTTGTGCTTTTCCTTTCAACTTCTAGATCTTCTACATGAATCCACGCTACATACTGTTTATTCACATGGTCATCAACGACATGATCCAGGTCACCTTGAGCGTCAGCCTCTTCGTGATCAGCTACACCATCTACACAATAAACGTCTCTCTGTGCTGTACCTTGATCCTGCTTACACTTTTCACCACTGAGAACACTCCCCTGAACCTGGCCTGCATGGTGGTGGAGTGCTACATCGCCATCTGCATCCCACTTCGCTACATGCAGATCTGCACCGTCAGAAGAACGTTGGTGCTGATCGGCCTGATCTGGGCCACAACCATGGCGTCTTCGTTCCCTGATCTCTTGGTTACCTTGAACACACAGCCTGTGGATTTCTTTCATTCCCAGGTGCTCTGCATCGAGGAAAGAGTCTTTCCAGATCCCATCGTCACCCAGAAGAGGGACGTCATATATTCAGTGTTGCTAGTTGTGGTTTGGATCACTATTTTCTACGCCTACTTCCGAATATTGTTTACTGCAAAAGCAGCAAGCGGAGATGCAAAGAAAGCCAGAAGCACAGTCATCCTGCATGGGTTCCAGCTGCTGCTCTGTATGACAACATATGTAGCCCCACAGTTAATGGATAAGCTAAGAAAAATGCTACCAATAAGTCTTTCTAACTTTCTTTTTATTTTCTACATCATTACACAGGTCATCCCTCGATCCATTAGCCCATTCATCTACGGCATACGAGACAGTACTTTTAGGACTTCCCTCAAAAAGTATCTCTTCAGTCAAAGTAAAGTCAGAACTACTTGTACAAAGCACAAGGGATGTAGGAACAGATGAGGACCTCGCAACATTTCATACAGTTCAAACTGTGAGATAAAAGATAGCTCCCAAACCATTTGGTGATACAATTAAAATAACCTTAATATGGTGTCGGTGATAATAACCATTAATTGCAGTTGAAACACTTCATTCTTCTTTTTGTTGTTCTAATTGTTGCAACCAGTGCCCTGTCACTTTCATTCTGGTTCTAGTGGCAGCCATACACTTTAGCACACAATGGAAGTGTGTCATTTGCCAGCAAAGCTTGTGTATGGGAGGCCGCTTATAAAGTACTCACGTAGATACTGACTATTGGCATATATGCAAAAAAAAAAAAAAAAAACCCCACAAACATACAAGATCTGTACACACACACCAATGAGTAAACACATACTTGGACATTTTCCTGATTTTGTGTACACTTGTGTTACCGTTCGTGCACACGTAGAAATAATTTCAGCGCATGCGGAAGTCTTTGGTAAGTGTAAGCAAGCAAAGCTCAGCGTGGGTTCAGCTGCTTCTGCTACTGCTGCAGATTAATCACAAGAACCTTCTGGTGGATCAATGAGGCTGCAATAATGAAAACTACTTGAAGTCAGATAAGATGTTGTTGTGATTACAAACACATTGTCCTTCCATGATGTGATGAGATGCCTGTTGGTTCAGTTCAAGTGAAATTCACATGTGTGAGGTAAACTCATCCTTGCACATGACCTTCATGTAGTGGACCCTCTGGTTCACTTTGGATTACATTAAAGAATTTGTATAGTTTTGCCTTTTTTGTGTGTGTTTTGTGTTTCAATGGTTCCACTACACAAAGCAACGGCACTAAAAAACAAAAAAAGCAGAAATTGTATAACCTAGATGTATAAACTTGCACACAACTTCTTGCCGTACATACGACTGAAACACATGACCATGAATCCTTTGGGTCGCAACACACACGTTAGTGCAGTATAGACATAGTATAAGACCAGTGTACCAGCTGCAGCCACATCACTGACGGCCAGGATCCACAACAGGTGAGTGCTGCCTGACAACAACCACAGTCGTCCTGAAACAAAGCTTTCATCAGTGCCAAATACAAGATTTAAAATAAAGAAATCTTGATGAATATCTGGGGTTAAAATAGAATAACAATGACAACAATAATAACAATATTCTCCATGTCTTGAGAAATGTTTCTATATTGTGTTTATGGGTGTGGAAATGCAATTTATTAATTTGCTATGAAGTTTAGTGTGTAAACATGTTGATTGATTGACCGAGGTGGGCTGTGGTAAACTGTAGTGTGTCCCTGTGATCTGACTGTGTTATCTGACTGTGTGTGTGAACAGACACTACCCAAGTAGCCACGTGCTTGAGACACTGATGACTGGAAACTCTTTTAATTCTTGTTTTGTTGTGTTTTTATCTTAATGATGTCACACAAAACCTTTATTTATTATTAATTTATTATTAATTTATATATTAATTTATTTATTATTAACCTTTATTAATTTTTTAGGCAAATTATTAATAACAAATAATTTAGGCATACTGCCGTGAATGCACGTCAGTAATATTAAGTGTCATTGGAACAGCATGATTTTCACTCCAGAGGACATTGAACATTAAAATTTAAATGTCATTCTGGTTTTTCACGTCAAACAAATGCTGCTGAAACTATTTTAGGTTGCAGCAGTTCAAGTAAATGACAGAACGTAAGCAATGGAGTACTTGCCATTTAAAGTTGTGTGTTGTCATATTCTGTGCTTACTTATAACCGTTATTAATGGTCAGTCGCTGACCTAAAAGGGCCTTCATTGAGTATAATTTTGATGAAGAAAAATGCATTTTACCATTTGTGTCTGTATCTGTAAAAAAAAAAAAAAAAAAAAAAAAAAATTAAAAAAAAGACAGTATTTTGGTTGGTAAAGTTGGCAATGTTACAAAAAATATTTTTGAACCACTTTATTGACATGATTTTGTACACAAATGGTCCAGGATAAAGTGATTTGAAAAGATGCTAAATCTGATACTTTAAGCAATCACTCTATCAAGCACTGTCAAGACACCAGTGATCATACAACAGTGTTATGTATTTATCTATTTTGTCAACTGGATTCATGAAGCAGCTTGAAATGTTTCAATTCTATTTGTGCCTCAATATTTACAGTAATCACTAATACATTTCTCTCGGATTTCCCCCAGTTTGTCAAGATATGAACACATCGCTGACAAACGTGACGGTGGTTATACAGTATCAAGACTCTCTCGCCAAGGCTGTGTCCAAGAATGTCATTGTTTTGGTTCTGGGCCTCTCCGTCACGTGCATCAACGCCAGTGCCATTCGCACGTTCTGCAAGCACCAGGTAGCAGGGAGAGGAGAGTCGGTCCGCACCGACGTGGATCAACCGGGTTTCACCCACAGCCTGTTTCCCATTTCTCCACCCACTCTGTAGATCTTCTACACCAACCCGCGCTACATCCTCTTCATCCACCTGGTGATCAACGACATGGTCCAGGTGACGCTGACCGTGGTCCTGTTTGTCACCAGCTACACCGTCTACAGGATCCACACTTCTCTGTGCTGTGCCCTGATCCTGCTGACGCTCTTCACCACCCAGAACACCCCTCTGTGCCTGGCCTGCATGGCTGTGGAGTGCTACGTCGCTGTCCGCGCTCCGCTTCGCCACGCACAGATCTGCACCGTGCGAAGGACGCTGGCGGCCATGGGTGTGCTACTGGCCATCACCACCCTCTCTGCTCTCTCGGATCTCTTCATCGTCATTGCCACGCAGCCTCCGGGCTTCTTCCTCTCCAGGATGTTCTGCATGAGGGAGAACGTCCTACCGAGTCTTCTCCTGGTCAGAAAGAGGGACATCACGTACTGGGTCTTTCTGGCGGTGGTTTGGATCACTGTCTTTTATACCTACTTCAGAATCATGCTCATTGCAAAAGAAGTGAGTCAAGACGCCAAGAAGGCCAGAAAGACGTTGGCCCTCCACGGGGTGCAGGTGCTGCTCTCCATGGCTTCATACATGATCCCCCAGGCGAAGCACACGCTGCAGAAATGGTTCCCTGAGAACCTGTCAGACCTCCGGTTTGTTTTATATGTTGTCTTTCAGGTAATTCCACGATCCTTGACGCCGATCCTGTACGGCTTCCGAGACAATGCATTCAGGAGGCGCTTGAAAGGCTTATTTTTTTCAGAGTCATCAGGCGTTAAGCATAAATAAGACCCCATTATATTAATATTAATGTCCAATCATATGTAATATTATCATATTAAATATATAAATAATGATAACCACAATAATAAAAAAGTCGTAATGCACTGCATCGCTGTGTTTTCTCAAATGTAAAATGCGTTGGTTTGTAGCGAAGTGCAGTTTGACGCACAAACACACACACACACACATTTGCATGTGTGTATACATATAGATGTACAGACACGCGCGCACATGCACAGACACACACATATACATAAAATTACAGACACAGACTAGTCAAAGCCGAGCACTGCAGTCCAAAAATCTCTAACATGTCTTCTATGATGCGGTAACGCGTTATGAATGCTGTGCAATAACAACAGAACGGCTTGGGGAGAGTTTTCTCCAGGGTCTCCGAGGCATCAGTCTAGTGGGCTGGAACTTCTGCCCGACGGTAAGTTTTTCTAATAAATCAAGAAATAAATTTAGCTTTGATTACCGCTACATCCAGCAATGACACAGAGGACAAAAAGAGGGGGAAAAACCCTCTTCCAATTTCTTTCACATCTCTAACGTTCAGCAATGTTTGCCGAGTTTGTAGAGTGCGTCAAGGATGTAAACTTTATCGTCTGTACTGTAAACCAGAGGTGGGAGTAAGTCACACATGTGCAAGTCACCAGCAAGTTCCAAGTTACTGCGGTGAGAATCAACCGAGTCAAAAGCCATTGCTCAGGTCAAGCAAGTCAAAAGTCATAGAAAGATCTGATCACCTACACCATTTTCCACATTAAATGTTGATGACTTTATATGACATTATGTTGATGTTATGCATATCTTAAACTTAACACGGCTTAATATTAGCATTTATATCAGCAAATGTTAGCTTTCTAGCTAACGTTTCACCAATTTGACCAGCCAATAAGTTAGCTAAAGATTTTTATTGCGCATTTTATTGAGAAGACGTACCTTACTTAGCTTTCTAGTCACGTAAAGTCTAAGATATGTTAGTCTGAGCAAACGTTAGCCTTCTAACAGCCGTAACAACAGTTACCTAAGAAGGTGCATTCACATAGCTTACCATGCTTGCTTTGTGGATTCTGTAGTGACAAATGAAGTTGAAAGTTGTGGTGGTTGTGTCACTGATTTTTGAGCTACAGACCTTGCATACTGCTGTTCTCTTCTTCAGAGTATTCTAGACCCAGGTTTAGATCACCTAAAACCCAGGTTTAGAATACTCTGATCACCTAAACCCAGGTTTAGAATTCTAGACCCAGGTTTAGAATACTCAATTCAATTCAACTGCTCTTTTCCAACCACACGCAAAGCACACAATCAAAGAAACACGGACATTATAGCATTTCTTTCCTAATGTGTTTTTAATGACGAAACATCCTCTTCATTAATATGAATTAAGTCCCACCCTGTTCATAATAAAACCATCACACCCATTCCATCGCCGTTGGACTTCTTCTGAATGTGAGAAAGGGGAGCTAAGTAAGTAAGAGCGCCTCGAGTACTTGCGTACTTTAGTACCATGTTTACTTTGACAGGATTACGTTGCTTTTTACCTGCCGTCTCCGCACTTCTACCAAGGAAATATTTTCTCCTGACATTTAGGGGAAACTCTGGGAAAATATATATATATTTTAATTGTGATATAAAGCAAGACAGGTTTATGAAAACTAATGACATGTTCAGAGTTTTCATTTCACAGTTGCCCTACATGTACAAACTCTAACAAAGTTTCTCTGTGGCTGGGATCCAAACAGGATCTTCCACTCGCCTCCATGAATTCAACATCACTGAGCAACTTGTGGAGAAATCAGAGCGGTCGAGATTCTTTCAGCACTGCCATGACCAAGAATGCCGTTGTTCTGTTTCTGGGTATCATCATCAACGTTGTCAACTGTGTCTTGATACAGACCATCAGAAAACACGAGGTCCGTCTTGTTGTTGTTGTTATTTGTATGTCTGTATGCTGTCATTATCTTTCTTTGTAAAAAAAACTAAACTAAACTAACAAACATTAAAACACATTACTCAGTTATGTGTCACGTGAAAGTTTGCAATGGGTTGAGATTTCAAGGTGCAGTGTGTAAAATTTGGCATGATTTACTGGCAAAAACTAGCCATAAATGTTAGAGTCAGTGTATAAATCAACTGGTTTTTAACTTGCTAGATTTGATCCCAGCCGATACAAAGACAGAAAACAAGGCATCAGGCCAACACAGTGAAGAAAGTGCATGTTGAGGAACCTCCTGTTGCAGTCTAAACTGTGACTAATTGATGTCACCGTTTTTTCTCTCTCTCTCTCTTTTCTGCAAAGTTTTCCCAATTTTACACACAGGACCTTAAAGTATTTCTTTATTGTCTTGTATTATAAAAAAACAGGAGATATTATTGTAAAGTCAATACTTGAATCCAAGTGCAACAATTCTTCTGAATTCTGTCTCTCTTCCAGGTATTTTACATGAAGGCCCATTACATTCTCTTCAGTCACCTGATCTGCAACGACGTGATCCAGCTGACCACGGCCACCTGTCTCTTCATCTTGAGCTACGTCTTCTACACATTCAACGCCTCGGCGTGCTGCCTCCTCATCGTCCTGGTGATCTTGACCACGCTCAACACGCCCTTCAACTTGGTGGTGATGGCGGTGGAGTGCTACGTGGCCGTCTGCCTGCCGCTCAGGCACGCCCAGCTGTGCACGCTCAAGCACACCCACGTTGCGATCGGCCTGGTGTGGGCGGCGAGCGTGAGCTCCACCCTGCCGGACGTGTTCTTCAGCCTGGCCACCGAGCCTCTGCGCTTTTTCTTGTCCGAGATCTTCTGCGAGAGGAACAACCTGTTCCGACACCCGCTGCAGGAGCGGAAGAGGGACCACCTCTACGTCATCTACTTGACCGTCGCGTGGCTCGTTCTCCTCTACACGTACGTCAGGATCTTCTGGGCGGCACGAGGAGCTGAAGCTTCCCGCTCAGGCCACAGAGAGATGAGGAAGGCCAGGAACACCATCCTGCTGCACAGCTTCCAGCTGCTGCTGTGCATGCTGACCTATGTGTCCGACAAGATCACCCGGGCTCTGATCCACCACTTCCCCAGGGACGTGGTCAACGTGATATTTTTCGTCTTCGTGGTGACTCACATACTCCCCAGGTGTCTCAGTCCGCTGGTGTACGGGCTGAGAGACAAACTGCTGAGACAGCATCTGAAAAAAAGGTTTTTGTGGAGGGGGAACAAAGTGCTCAGCAGTGGCCTACGGTGAGAGGCACTGTATTCACATTCACATTACTGTTATTACCATTTGTGCAAAAGAAGACAGGAATTTGTTTTGGAAGTCCCAGTGTGCATCAAATAATTCATTAAATAAACAATAAATAAACAATAAAGAAACCGGAAAGAAACAAACAAAAAACAAACAAGGGTTCATGAGATGAGTCGCAGGTTTCAGGTGTCAGAGTCACCAGGAGATGAATGAAGATGGACTGCAGCGCTGGACCTTGGTCCCTGACTGCTTGAGTTCTACTGAAGTTTTGGATGCTACGTTGTTGCTGTTAATATATGACACCATAAATGTGATGCTTGAATTTGATGGAATGCTAATTATATTCACTGTGTATTCTGCAAATTCTTACAGACTGCATTTGTAGTGAATCATTATTCTAGCTTAAGTTTGGATGTCTGGATGACAACTATATTTAAACATGATGTCAATGTGTGTATTATCCAAGAAATGATGAGGTTTATTTGAAGTACTTGTAAAAATGTCTATGTTCTGTCTGGATCCTCAGAAACAAATACATACATAATGATGGCAAAACACGGCAATCATTATTCAATGATTCTCGGGCGCAGTACCACTGCTGCCCACCGCTGCCCCAGGGGATGATGAGTAAAATGCAGAAGACAAATTTCATAGCCTTCAGGATGTAACTGACTTTCTTTGTTATAATTTAATAGAGACTGACACAACAGCTGACATGTTTCCAGAAGACAGCAGTTTCACAACTCAGAATTGAATATACTCTGAATCAACCCATAAATTATATTGATCTATAGAATAAATACAATAAAAAATATCTGGTTTACAAGGAACTTGCATCACAGACCTGTCCTGTCCTGGAGAATATTTTCATATTTTTCATCAACAATGGAATATAGTCTAAAAATGTTGATTTCCTTTTTTCTTTTTTTGCATGACAAGTCATCATTCATCTTCCATACCCGCTTATTCCTATTCAGGGTCACGGGGGTCTGCTGGAGCCTCTCCCAGCTGTCTTAGGGCGAAGGCAATGACAAGTCATGTAGTAGTTTAAATCCATTACCCAGAGAAAAGTCACGTATAAGCGTGATTCCAGTCAAAACAACCTTCATTTCTTTTCTGGCCCAAAATCATGCAGCTTAATTTAAAAGAACTGAAGTGAACTCAGAAGAAAACAGTTATGTGCAGATCATGAAGCCCATATGGCTCGAATAACCTGAAATCCTATTTTTTCTGTGGGCCCTTGCGGTGGCTGATGAGTCAGGAGCACCTGCGTGGTGTTCCACCAGCGGAGGGCGCTATATATATATATGGCCTGTGCGTGGACTGGTGCTGTTCTAATGAGGAGATGAGCCGCTGGGTACGTACAGTCCCTTCTCTTACCGCTCACACTGCAATGCCATCATCTTTGCAGACAGTCAATAGCAAATGATTACTCACAGAACCAATGTGACTCCAGGTATACATATATATATATATATATATACATATATATATACACACATATATATATATATATATATATATATATATATATATATATATATAGATAGATAGATAGATAGATAGATAGATAGATAGATAGATAGATAGATAGATAGATTTCACTTTTTACTGCAGTACATTTCAGTCATTTCTTCCTTTGACTTGACTTGAATGAATGCTTTTACTTTTACCAGAGTGTTTTTTTAGACAAGTATCCGTACTTTGATTCATGGACAGAATGTGAATACTTTGGCCAACTCTGGAAATAAATATCGATCCAATAAGAAATATCAATATAATATTGAGATTTACCAAGATTTGACCTATGTTGCATTGCATTCAGAAAGAACCAACAAGCTGTGCTCTTATTTCAGGAGTTTGGAGAGATGAATGTTTCGTCCGTCAATCAGACTTGGCCGCTGCCGCCGATGGAATCCTTCTTCAGCGTGGTGACCAAGAACGCCATCGTCACGGTCCTCTGCGTTTCCATCAACTACATCAACGGGACACAGATCCACACCTTCACCAAGCACCAGGTCTGGTAACCACATCTGCTTGGAACTACATGCAGGGGAACGCAGGGATTCTGAAGGTTTCACTGTCTTCAAATGATGCATTCATTATCATTATTTCGTTTTTTGAGCAGTTTTTTCTCTCCCTCTCTCCCTCAGATCTTCAACTGCAACCCCCGCTACATCCTCTTCATCCACCTGGTGATCAACGACACCATGCAGCTGGTCCTCTCCACCCTGCTCCACGTGGTCATGTACGCCCTGCGCACCATCAACACCTCGCTGTGCCTGGTGGTGCTGGTGGTGACCATCATCACCACGCACAACACGCCGCTCAACCTGGCCAGCATGGCGGCCGAGCGCTACGTGGCCGTGTGCCTGCCGCTGCGCCACGCCCAGCTCTGCACCGTCAGGAGGACGTACTGGCTGATCGCCCTCATCTGGGCGTTCAGCATCCTGGCCATCGCGCCCGACATCTTCCTGGTCCTGGCCACCGAGCCGCCGGCCTTCTTCCGCTCGCGCGTGAGCTGCGCCCGCCAGTTTGTCTTCCGGAACCCCTACAGCCTGAGGAAGCAGGTGGCCACGCACGTGCTCTTCCTGGTGGCGGTGTGGCTGGCGCTCTTCTACACCTACACCCGCATCCTGCACGCGGCCAAGGTGGCCAACAAGGCGGCCAACAAGGCGGCCAACAAGGCGGCCCACAACAAGAAGGCCCGTGACACGGTGGCCCTGCACGGCGTGCAGCTGCTGCTGGGCATGCTGGTCTACGTGCGGCCCATGCTTGAAAGCGCTCTCCTCTACCTGCTCCCCGAGAGACTCAGCGACATTCGCTTCGCCTCCTACATCTTCAGCAACGTGATGCCGCGGCTGGCCAGCCCGCTGGTGTACGGCCTGCGGGACGAGTCCTTCAGGAGGTACATGACCCGCTATCTGCTCTGTAAGATGAGTGTGGGGACCTGACGCAGGGTCACAGACCAAGTGCAACGTGGGGCCGCAGTTTAACAAAGCAGGTCTGGGAGTTTGTGAGACGTGAATCTGTGTAATTATTGGTGCGCTGACGCTAAAAGAATGGAAATTATTGGCAGAATCCATTGTTGTTGATTTGATTTTAAAGGTTTAGTGCAGAGTCTCAACTGGTGGGTTGCAAAGATGTTTTGATTGGGTTGCAGCTTCCCTTTTCATTTCATTTTAAAATGTACATGGTTATAAAGAAAATGTTGGGCATTTATTTTGCAGGGCACACAGCGCAACTCAACAATTTATTTAGACATGATAGAAAGTGGGCTGAAGTAGTTATTTTTGTGGAATAAATTTGGGTTATGACTTCATGAAGAAGAAAAAGGTGCGGGTCCAGAGACTCCACCAGTTGAGAACCAGTGGGTGCGTGGTTTGTTGGCGATGTGATGCTGCGCAGAAAAGGCTGATGAACGTGAGCATAAGTGTCTTAGTACTGGATACAGGTTGTTTTCTGAAAGGTATGAAAGGTGTGAGGTTGTGCTGTGTTTTCTTATTCTTTTTTTCAATTAGGTTCATGTGATCCACCTTTAGATGATGTAAGAAAAAACAATAAACATGCTGTATACAAATGAAAACATTAAAACAACCATGTTTGGAGTTGTTGTTTGTTTTTTGGGGGGGGGGGTTTTGTTTTTTGTTTTTTTTTGTTTTTAAATAAAAACTCCCTGGATGTGACGCTGGCAGCACAGCAGAAGAATGCACCACTGTCTAAAATATCAAGTCAATGAATCTCTCTCATGGTGAGAGAAGGTACCAGAACCTCAATCTGTCGATGAGCCAGGTTGGACGTCATTGACGCCAGTGTGCCCAGGGGGGTTAGCGGCTTTCACAACAACCTTAAACAGCCGAGGATAGTTTTCAAGGAATGTTACTCACCGGAAAGACCGCCATTGCCTTGACAATACATCCACAACCCGGCTACGACTCGACGTTGTCCGCTCGTTTCCGCGCGCCGGCGACGTTTCCACGCACCCGGAAGTCAAAGTTCGGCGTCAGATAAACTCCAGCAAAAGTCGTCACCTGGCGCCTGCTGACGGACTGGACTCCACTGGAACCGACCGGACCGGCTCTGAACACGGCGGCTGTCCGAATTCAAGCACTCGTCCCCAACTACCAGCCAGTTATTTGTAGCTAGCATTATAGTGCACATATTAGCCTCATTAACGCTTTCGAACGCCACTCTTGGCACCGTTTATGACGTCATCATGGTCGCATTATTAAAACGTCCGGCAGATGATAATAAATAAATAAATGAATCAATCAATGTGTTAATAAATGTACACTCATATATGTGTGTCTGTGTGGTCTCGTGACAAGTACATATGATAATAATAATAATAATAATAATAATAATAATAATAATAATAATAATAATAATAAGCATCTTCCCACATTTAGAATTACATAACGCTCGCACCAGCAGCTACCCCCCCCCCCCCCCCCCCACAGCCGCGCACAATTTCAGTTCCAAGTTTTGCCCAGCAACATCGTCCCTCTCCTCCGATTGGCCAGTTATACTACATCCACATTTTGGCTGGGAGGTGAGTGGAATTCAAACGTAAATGAACGTCACTATAGACTGTTTTCACCGACGTCATATTTTTGCAAGTCACCCCGAAGCGCGGCCATATTGACCACACTCAGATGTAAACAATACAATGACCGGCACATTGAATGTACATTTTTGGTGGAATTTTAAATGTCAAAACTACAGGGGAAGCCAAGAGGAACGTGTGGACGTTGCGAAAATATAGAGAGAAGGACTCGGTCAGCGGGAGAAACAGCGATGTAATGAACAATTAGGAGGTAAAGACCTGTACGAGCGAGCCCCCCCGCCCTCGTCTTGGAAAGATGACCCGGTGTAGGTACAGAATTTGTCCGGGGCTTCGGGACCTACAACCACAGTTCTGCCCTCAATATTGTATCCAGATATGGTGAACTACATTGTCTTTTCTCCAAGCCCATATACAGCTGAAGAAGTGAAGTGTTATGAAGGTGTGGATACCTGTAACAGGATGGTGTGCGGTTGGGTGAGGGAGACGCGGTCCCAGCCAATCGATGGCATGTGTGAAATAAAAGCCAACGTAAGCGATGCTCTGACTCAATGGCCTCTTGAGATCCACTGTCCTGCATGTTTTAGATATCTCTCCACTTTAACACACCTGATTATAATCATCCGTGATAGTTATCAAGCAGCTAAAGCCTGTCAAGGGCTTGATAAAGAGTTAATGTGATGAAGTAAAGGGAAAATCTCCAATGACATACAATCACTTTTTCAGTTATGTTGAACTTGTTAACGGTCATATTTGTGTCAATGAAATCACAGATTGCGTGGCAGCCACAAACCTCTCCGTTCTTTGGACAGTTTTTCGCACTCCTCTGGCTAAGTTGTGATGACTTTTGGTCGTGGAAAGTACTTCAGATGTTTTCCTCAGTTTTACCGCTTATTGCAGCCAAAGTACGGCAATAATTAACCATTTTGTGCGACAATAATCTGGCTGTGTTGCTACATTCACAGTGTAGTTGCAGTGCGAGTATCTCCCAAGACGGCGATTTCGGGTTTCGATGACGCGCCGTGAAAACACTCTTTCAAATAACGCTTTTTTTAATAGGTGAGAAAATACATAGCGCATCGTCATGCAGCCATCACAAGTCCAACAACTACATAAATGAACCAAGATGGAAAATTGTTTTTCCATTTGTTTTTTGTGTACCTGCTCGAATTTTCAGTTTTTACATCAAACTTATGCTGCATATGGAAAGCAGAACCAAGCAACAACCAACCACCAACCTCCAAGCACCAAGCAACCACCAACCAGCCAACCACCAACCAACCAATCAATCAATCAATCAAGCAAGCAACCACCAACCAAACCAACCACCTAACTAGCTGAGGAGCTATGAGGGCCATGTGTATTTGATTGTCTTGGTTTTTCTTTCCAACTTAGTTTGTTGTTGTTGTTGTTGTTGTTGTTGTTGTTGTTTTTTCCTTTGGACAACAACTATGTTTGGACTAACTTTATACATTTTGTGAGCAGCCTCCAGTGTTTGAGTCTCTTTTAGTGGTGCTGATTTTTAGGGCTCCAAGTTTCATTTTGAGTCCAAGCAGGTTCAGTTCCAGGTTTGGACGATGCTTTGTGGGGGTTAGCAACAACACTGAGTGTTTTCCCCGGTCTATTGGAGACTCTAAACCTTAAAGTCAAGTCAAAGCACGGCAACTTACTCTCTTCCGAAATTCAATCACAGAATTAACAAGCAGCACGTCGCAGATAGTTGTCAAAGAGGACCGATTACTACAATAAATCCAAATTATTACAATTGTCACAAGTATGAAAGTAATGCACACATTACAACATTTTACCTTCAGCTTTACAAACAACACGTTGTAGTTACACATAACCATCTGACATCACGACCCAACATCCCTCAGTTAGTTCCGGGCCGACCTATTGAAGCCGTTGAACCGCTGTTTAATGGTGTGTCACCGTCATCTGTGGACCTGATCTGGGGAGGAGGACCCAAGGATCTGGGATTATAAAGGCTCAGTCTCTGACTCCACTGCCCTCTGTGCTTGTGGCACAGGTAGGTTGAACTGCATGCCGGTGGAGCACCAAGGCACTGAGAGGAGTTTCAATACTTAAAGTGTATAATGGTTGTTTCTCCTCCTCCTTCTTCTTCTTCTTCTTCTTCTTCTTCTTCTACATTTTAAGTGACTCATTATAATCAAGGAGTTTGATCCTCAGTGTGGACCTGGAGGGCTGCTGCTGTTGCTGCTGCTGCTGCTGCTGTTTTAATTGACTAAAGCCACGTGATTGTTTCTTCTCTCCCTCCGGCAGATTTGGGTAAAGTATGAGCTTCAGTCCAACTCCTGGAGGAAACATGTCCACTCCCAACCAGGTGACTGAGTGGAAACCCACTGATTCTCTGACTCAGTCACGCTGATTCACCAATGGTTTTGACCTGAGGATTCTTTTCTTATTTGTTTGCTTACTGCTTTACTTGTTTTTGTCTTGTTTGTGCTCCATCTTTAGACCCTAATCAAAGAAATGTCTCAATCTTGACAATGAAAGGAAATGAAAATTCTTGCTATTTTCCTTTGGATAAATTTGTTTCTGATCTGAATCGATAAAATGACCGTTATGTAAAATTGTTTTTGTCTTTTGGGAGGAGTTTGTTTGTTTGTTTGTTTGTTTACCAAAGTGAAACTGAGCTATTGAGACTTTTCTTTCTGCTGTCTCTCTGCTCTCCTCTGCCTCAGTCTTGAGGAAGGTTACACTTGACGCAATGTGTTTGTGAGTGGATGACTATGGTGACTGAACACAGCTGTTTCCAAAAGCATCGCGCGACCTCACCAGGTTGCGTTCTGTCTGTTTGGCGCCCTCTGCTGGCAGCTCCTGCTCGTCAGGGACACCTACAGCACGGCTCTGCTCAAGAACTTCATCGTGGTGCTGGTGTGGCTCATTCTGAGTTACATCAACGGGACTCTGGTTGTCATCTTCTTCAGGCACCAGGTGCACACACACACACACACAGACACACACACACACACATGTATATATATACATATACAAGAATATATATATGTATCTACGTATATGCATTTTTGTGACAAGTATATATGTTACTGAGTATCTTCCCACATTAAGCTCCTCTCACCTTTTCTACCTTTGGGTCAACTGTGAGTGCAATGCATGATGGGATATATTGCTGTGTTAGTGACCCGATTGGTCGCACGCTGCTTTCAGCAATGCATTGTGGGATCAACTGAGCAGACCGTGTAGCGAATGCCGCTGCAAAACGGTGCACCCCCTACAGGGGGCGACATCGGGCCCCTCAGGTTCCACCTCCAGGCCTTCCTGACCAGAGTCTCTGCCCCCTCGCACCTCCTGCAGACCTTCTACGAGGACCCCCGCTACATCCTCTTCATCCACATGGTGATCAACGACGCCGTGCAGCTGACGGTCACCGTCACCCTCTTTGTGCTCAGCTACGTCCTGTACAAGATCAAGGTGTCGGTGTGCTGCATCTTCATCCTGCTGGCCGTCTTCACCACCAGGAACACGCCGGTCAGCCTGGCCAGCATGGCCTTGGAGCGCTACATCGCCATCCACGAGCCCCTGCGCCACTCTCAGATCTGCACAGTGCGCCGCACCTACGCGGTCATCGGCCTGATCTGGTTGATCTCGGTGACGCCAGACATCACCGACCTCTTCGTCACGCTGGCCACCGAGTCGCTGAGCTTCTTCCACCAGTCGGTCTTCTGCCTGCGGCACAACGTCTTCAAGGACCCGGTCCTGGCCACCAAGCGCCTGGTCTTTGACGTCATGTACTTCTCCTGCGTCTTCCTCACCCTGCTCTTCACCTACCTGAGGATCCTGTTTGCCGCCCGGGCGCTGGCCACGGAGAGGACGTCGGCCCAGAGGGCCCGGAACACCATCCTGCTGCACGGCGCCCAGCTGGCCATGTGCATGCTCTCCTACATCTCACCCAGCGTGGAGCTGGTGCTGCAGCTCATCTTCCCCGGCAGGATCCTGGAAATCCGCTATGCCAACTACCTCATCGTCTACATGTTGCCCCGCTTCCTCAGCCCCATCGTCTACGGCCTCAGGGACAGGAAGTTCAGGAGGTACCTCGTGATGCACCTGCAGAGCAGCCGCTGCAGGGTTAAACTGGCCCCAGCCAGCCAGGAGCAGCCAGGACCCAAGTAGCGTTGGTGGTGGTGGGGGTGGGGGTGGGGGTGGTACTGCAAAGGAAAACCTGCTGACTTTGAACACTGAATAAAAAGTAAATTTACAAAACCTCCTGAGGTAGCAAACATTTTCACATTCTGCACTGATGGAAACGTACGGACACTTGTGTAAAATCTGTGGTGCAAGTGAAGGCACTGATTCAACTCATTTGCTCCAAAAAAAAAAAAGTTCAGAGAGAATAATGTGTGTCCCATCCATGGACACACACAGTACATCCAAAAAAGTATCACAGGAAACACTTCCTGTTCAAACTGTGAGCTACTTGTCCAAAGGTCCCAGACTCGCCAACCAATCAGAACGTTCCCAGAGTTCCCAGAGTTCCCAGAGTTCCCAGTGTTCCCAGTGTTCCCAGAGTTCCCAGAGTTCCCAGTGTTCTCAGAGTTCTCAGAGTTCCCAGAGTTCCCAGTGTTCCCAGAGTTCTCACAGTTCCCAGTGTTCCCAGAGTTCCCAGAGTTCCCAGTGTTCCTAGTGTTCCCAGTGTTCCCAGTGTTCCCAGAGTTCCTAGTGTTCCCAGAGTTCCTAGTGTTCCCAGTGTTCTCACAGTACCCAGAGTTCCCAGTGTTCCCAGAGTTCCCAGAGTTCCCAGTGTTCCCAGAGTTACAAAGCACGACAGCAGCAACCAAGGTTTGCACTCGGCCCTCTGGTTTTTGCCCTGCATGAAAACAGCAGCAGTTCAGTTTTGTGGACGGTGAATCCCACACAGCTGCTCAGCTGGAGTCATGGAGGAGGGATGAGCTCTTTAGGGAGCACAACAGGATCGATGGCATCATCACGACCTTTCACCCATCACTATGGAGACTGACACACACACACACACACACACACACACACCTGCCACAGACAGCCTTAAATTTGCGTGGTGCTGCTGGCGGAAGGTCACTCAGCAGGTGAGCTTGCTGTTGGTTCCGGTTCATTTGTGTTCTGTGGTCGTCTGACTGAGTGGCACCAGTAGTGGTTCCTGATTGGTTCCTGAGTGGACTGATGCCACTGAGGTCTCAGCGTCTCTCTTCCCCACCGGCCCGGAGTCGGTGCGGTGGACGGCGGAGGTAAAGAATGAAGAACTGAAGTCTTTTACCCTGGGACGTTGAACAAAGAAACTCATTAGATTGATCACTGCTGGGTACCTTATTGTTATTATCATTATTATTATTGTTATTATTATTATTATTATTATTATTGTTGTTGTCATTTTTTCAGGACTATTTTGATTTGATGGCCATGAAGCCCAGGAGGTCTTCAGGTGAGTACGGTGAGCATTCCTTCTAAAGTGCTCCTGGAACTGATTCATCATGACAAACTCCCCCTCTGACGGCAGTGATGGTGACTCGTGTTGGTGACTCGTGTTGGTGACTCGTGTTGGTGACTCGTGTTGGTGACTCGTGTTCAAACTCTGTCTCCTCCCACTGCACTGTATTTTCATACTTCCAGCAGCACTTTGGAAGGAAGTTCCTGGCTGCCGTCATTAATTCCAATGGGTTTTTGTCTGCAAAGAAAAAACAGAGAACAGAGTTTGTTATCAGCTGCTAAAGTGTGTATACATTTTTGGGACGTCCAGTATATATGAACATATAGACAGACATACATGTATGATATCTAAAGAAGGAAAACGATGCCTGCAATCTGAGTTTTCCACAGCATTTTAAAGCACTGTTGCCGTCTTTCCTTTGACTCACAGCCGCCTGCTGATTGTGCGAGCTGACGATGGTGACCATCGTGGACGTTGCGCTCTTCTTTCCGCTTGACGTTATAAAAAATTGTCGGTAAAAAAAAAAAACTGGAGAAAATTGAAAAAAAATTAAAAAATCACAAACCAACGTCAACAAAGACCACAGAAGTGTCTCGGCCTGTCGACACCTTCCGACTCTCCGGCGCCCTCTACATGTTGCTCAACACCACCGCCGCCTGGTCGCCGCTGGAGCTGCTGAGCGCCGCTAATGGCAGCTCAGTGCTGCCAGGGGGCGCCGTGGGCACGCCCAAGGACAGCTTCGCCAACGCCCTCACCAAGAACATCGTGGCCATGCTGGTGTGGTTGACTCTCAGCGTCATCAACGGCAGCATGGTGCACACCTTCCTGCAGCACAGGTGCACACACACACACACACACACACACACACACACCCAGCGGAACAATCCTGCAGCAGCAGATCTTGACAAAACAAACATACAAAGAAAACTCAACATCGTTTTTGTTGTTGTTGTTGTTGTTGTGGTGTAGAAGCATTGTGTGTGCGTTCATGTGGTGGTGGTGCTGCACAACAACACCTTCACCAGCAACAACAAACAAACCCTGCAAAGCCTCTGAATCCTTTTAATGAGCTCTGTTCTGAGTTGTATCTTCAAGACAGAGGTGTGTGTGTGTGTGTGTGTGTGTGTGTGTGTGTGTGTGTGTGTGTGTGTGTGTGTGCGTGTGTGCAGCCTGTTCTACGAGAACCCGCGCTACATCATGTTTGTGTGCATGGTGGTGAACGACGCGCTGCAGCTCAGCCTGGTGACGGCGCTCTACGTCCTCAGCTACGTCTTCAGGAAGATCCACGCCTCCGTCTGCTGCTGCCTGGTCAGTCGCTCCGCCACTCCTCCATCATCCATCCATCATCCATCATCCATCATCCATCATCCATCATCAACCATCCATCCAGCCGGTTGGGATTTTTTTTGACTGCAGTACCTCAAGTGGCCACTGGATGGTGGGGTAAAATCACCACTTTGCCATAATGCCAGCCCAGTGTCCAGTTCTTCTAATATAATAAATCCATGGTGTTGTTGTAGTCCGTGGAGGGGGGGGGGACTGTTTGACTGCTGGGGTCACAGTGGGGTCTACAGTGTGCCGGGGGGGGGGTAGCGGAGCAGCAGCAGATGGATGGAGTGTTGTGGTGAGCCTCCTCATAGGAGGAAACAATGCATCCTGGGATATCATGGAGGAAACATGTTGCTGGAATGTCACTGGAAAATGAAGCAACGTTGCAACCAAGTCAGTGTCTTTGAAGCCCCACCAGGGTGTTTAGCTCTTAGGACCATCCAGAACCACCCAGAACCAGCAGGGGTTTTAGGTCTTTATTGACATGACTCTGCAAACACTGCAGACATGGAGGAGGTGCAGCTGTTTGATGACTGAATGTTGATGTCATTTCTTCAAGTTCAGTGTCCGAATAAAGAAGCTTAATTGGCCGCATATGGCCCCAGGGCCATAGTTTGCCCACGCCTGCTGTAGTTCCAATGGTTCTGATTGCTCCTCTGGTTCTTCTAGTAAATCTAGTCCCTACAGTACCTATCTAGCTAGCTAGCTAGCTAGCTATCCATCTGTATATGGCCCCTGGGGCCATGCTTGTTCTACTTTATCTCTGGAGATTGAGCCCTTGACCTTTGACCCCCCCCCTTCCCCCCCTCCCCCTCCAGATCATGACGGCGGTGCTCACCACCCGCTCCACGCCGCTCATCCTGGCCGGCATGGCGGTGGAGCGCTACGTCTCCATCTGCTTCCCGCTGCACTACGGCCAGGTGTGCACGGCGCCGCGCACCTTCCTGGTGCTGGCTGCCATCCTGGCGCTGGCGGCCGCGCCGCCCCTCAGCGACCTGCTGGTGGCGCTGGCGCACGAGCCGCCGGGCTTCTTCCGCGGCGCCATCTTCTGCGACCAGCCGCTGCTGTTCCGCCACCGCTCCGTCTACTACAAGAACTGCGCCTTCGACGGCGTCTACCTGTCCTTCGTGGCGCTGGCGCTGCTCTACACCTACTGCAAGATCATGCTGACGGCGCGCGCCGCCTCCGCCGGCCTGCCGTCGGTGCGCAAGGCCCGCAACACCGTGCTGCTGCACGGCGTGCAGGTACCACACCGCCGCCACCAGGGGGGCGGGCACCGGGTGAAGAATGCAAAAGAATTAATTCCAGGCGCTCGCGTTCCCAGCTGCTGCTCTGCATGCTGGCCTTCGTGGTGCCCTCCCTGCAGGCGGCGCTCATCTCCCTCTTCCCGGGCCTCAGCCTGGAGATCCGCTACATCTTCTTCCTGGTGGTCTACATCATCCCTCGCTTCCTCAGCCCCGTCATCTACGGCTTCCGGGACGAGCAGTTCCGCAGGTACTGGGCCCGCTACCTGGCCTGCTGGGGCCCCGGCCCGGGCCTCGGACCCGGCCTGGGCTTGGGCCCCGGCCGCGTCAGGCCGCTGTGGCTTCCGCAGAAGGTCGGCCACTAGGGGGCGCTGGAGGTCCAGGCTGCGTGCAGGAAGTGGAAGCCTGCAGCTGTATATTAAAATTTCTTTTTCTGAAAAAAAAAAAAAAAAAAAATCGTTATTGATGATTGATATTATTAAAGATGTCAAAATGAACACAACGTGCGCACACACACACACACGCACACACACACAAACCCCAGCACTTTAAATTGCATATAGGTTTTTATCTTTATCTTATTTAGAGATATAAGATATTCATCTCATCTGCTACACACAATATTGATGCTATTTCCACCTTGTGTCTCTGCTGCTGCTGCTGCTGCTGCTGCTGCTGCTGCTGCTGCTGCAGCTACACTCAGCGGATCAATAAAGATGAAATCATGATTCTATTCTAAAACCCGTGTCGCAACTGTTGAAGCGTCCAAAGGTTTCATTCTCTCAACTCTAAAAAAAAAAAAAGTGGGCGGCGCCTCCCTTTGGTCCGATGACATCGTTGTCATTGTCACAGCGTCGACCAATCAGAGGCCTTGCTCAAAGCGGTGGCGTGCGGCCGTGCAGGCGGAGGTGCGAAGGCGGAGAGGAAACACAGACGGGAGTTCCACGCTCATCCACTTTGTGCTGAAGGTTTCTTTGGTTTTCTCCGAGCAGTTCAGCCCGTTGGGAATGCAGCTGGTTCTGGTTCTGGTTCTGGTTCTGCTGTGGAGAACCAGCAGCAGGGAGGTGGAGGGGCAGGGGGATTTCTTGTTGTGCGTTTTGTCATCAAAACTTGCAGAAATATTTCAAGACAGAATTTATTCAGGCACCGGGAGAGGAATACAAGTGACCTTTGACCTCTACAATGACACGGTGGTGGTGGTGGTGGTGGCTCCCAGACGTGTAGTGTGTGTACGGCCAACCACTGCTGGGTGGCCAAAGTGTCCAATGGGATCGCAGCTTCAGTGTGAAATTAAAACACTGACTGTGTTTTTCCTTTCTTTCTCTTCCTGATGTGTTCACATTATTCTGACTGCTTCCTGTTTTCAAAACAAAAATCCTCTCGTATTTCACCAGAAGCCTTTTATCAATATTACAGAAAATATTTTTAGTAATACTTTTGTTTTTGAATCAAAAAGTAATTATAAAAAATAATAATAACGAAGAACAGCAATGTGTTTTTTCATTAATAGAAAATAAGAGCACATAAGAATAGAGACCTCACATGATGGAACGTATTTATTTCTATTGCTTCATTGAAAATGTATTTTAATATTCTGAATCATTCCATAATTAACAGTTTGTATCAATCCACGACTTTAAGTCAAAGGATACATTTGTTGTTTGAAGAGTGAATCCATGATGTTTCCTCATTGAGTCATCGGAGGCAAGCAGTCGCTGCTGCCGTCAGCGTCCATCCTCCCTGCGCCGCCACCTGGTGGCCATGAACCTGTCGGCGCGGCAGGACAGTGTGGGCGGCGCCCTCAGCAAACAGCTGCTGGCCTTCAGCCTGGGCCTGGCCCTCACCTGCATCAACGGCGCCTTCGTCTACACTTTCTGCAGGAGGCCAGGTGAGGGCGCCGCTCCGGCCCGCCCCGACCCCTGACCTCTAACCCATGACCTCTGACCCCTGACCCCTGACCCCTGACTGCTGACCCCTGCAGGTACGCGCTCTACATCTACCATCATCGTGGTGCTGCTGGTCATCAGCCACAGCGTCCGGCTGGACTTCACCTCCTGCTGCATCCTGCTACTGCTCACCATGACCACCAACAAGTCAGTCACTTAGGAGCTCACTGACTCACTGACTCCTGACTCTCTGACTCCCTGACTCCCTGACTCCCTGACTCTCTGACTCTCTGACTCCCTGACTCTCTGATTCCTGACTCTCTGACTCTCTGACACCCTGACACCCTGACTCTCTGACTCCCTGACTCTCTGATTCCTGACTCTCTGACTCTCTGACACCCTGACACCCTGACTCTCTGACTCCTGACTCCTGACTCCCTGACTCTCTGACTCCTGACTCCTGACTCCCTGACTCTCTGACTCACTACCGCCCCCTGCAGGAACAGCCCTCTGAACCTGGCCGGCATGGCGGCTGAGCGCTACGCGGCTGTGTGCCTGCCGCTGCATCACGTGTGTATGTGCACGGTGTGTGTGTGCACGGTGCGTCGCACCGGCCTCCTGATGGCTCTCATCTGGTTCGTCTCCTTCCTGGCCCAGCGACCTTCACGCGACCTCTCCAGGGACGTCCTCTGCCACCAACACTTTGTCTTCAACATGCCGGCCTACACCGTCTTCAACACCGTCTTCCAGGTGTGTTTCTCGCCCAAACTACGGCCCGGGGGCCATATTCGGCCCGTCGAGCTGTTTAACCCTGTACAGTAAAAGTACACACGCCCGAAAAAGTACTTGTACTTGTTTACTTCCCACCTCCGTCAGGTTCTGCTTCTTTGACAATAAACGCTGATTCGAGTGATTCATGTTTTTTCTTTGTTTTTTTCTTTAAAAAAAAAAGAAATCATTTCATAAAATAAATAATAATAAAAAAAAATTGCTGTTCAAAAAAAAATGTTCAAAGTCAAAGTAAAAAAAAAACACAAGAGGTCTCTGGTCCTGGGGTCTCTGGTCCTGGGGATCCTGGTCCTTCGAGCTCCGAGGACCAAAGCTCCATGTCACTTCCCAAACCCTCGCGTCAGCCTCCACACAATCCAACAATGCAGGCCTTTGGCCACCAGGTGGCAGCATCTCCTCAAACGTGCAGTGGTCAAAGAGGAGCGGCGGTATGAATATTTATAGAGGAAGAGAGGAAAAAATATATATTTATTGAAAAAAAATCACTCAATCGATCAATAATATCAATGAAATATTGATATATGTAATAGATAAAAGACATGTAATTTATTATTACGAATACACATAAATATATGTATATGTGTAAACACACACACACACACACACACACACACGCACACACACACACACACACACACACACACACTGATCAGAGGAAGCAACAACAACCCTCAGAACAAAAAATAGAATCAAGGTGGAGCTCAGGAGGCGGAGGAGGAGGAGGAGGCGAAGGAGGAGGAGGTGCTGGAGGATGAGGAGGAAGAGGAGGAGGCTCCTGGAGTGGACTCCTCCAGTTGTCCCGCCACTGCCCCCCCGCCCTTGTCCCCCCCCGACTTACCTCCTCCTCCTCCTGCGGTGGTCTTTTGGCTCCTTCATCTTCTGACAGTCTGTCTTCTCCTGCAGTGGACTGAAGCTTCTCTGAGCCTCTCTCTCTCTCTCTCTCTCACTCTCTCCCTCCCTCTCTCAGGAGGAGAAAAGTGAGAGAAGTTGCCGTCATGTTTGTGAGGGAGCCCTGAGCACTGCAGTAAGTTCACTCAGTGGAAGCTCTGTGGTTCCTCCTTCAGTCTGGTCACTGTGTGACCCTGCGCTGATTTATTGACTCCTCCTCCTCCTCCTCCTCCTCCTCCTCGCTTGCGTGTCGAAGCAGCAGCAGCAGCAGCTGAGGCATCTTCTGCTGAATTATAGATTGACGTTTATTTCTGCAGGCGCAGCAGCAGCAGCAGCAGCAGCAGCAGCAGCAGCTCCAGGAGGCAGGACAGCGTGTGGCTCTGGACACCAAGGACTTCATCTGCTGCTGTTGGACTGAAGATCTGGAAGCTCTGGAGTTGAGGTGAGTGAGAGACGAACACTCCCGGAAATCACACTGGAAACAATCAGATGATGCGTTTGCTGTCCTCCTGCTCTACTACTGCTGCTCTACTACTGCTGCTCTACTACTGCTACTACTTCTCTACTACTACTGCTCTACTACTACTGCTCTACTACTGCTACTACTTCTCTACTGATGCTGCTCTATTACTGCTGCTCTACTACTGCTGCTCTACTACTGCTGCTCTACTACTACTGCTGCTCTACTACTGCTACTACTACTGCTGCTCTACTACTACTACTACTTCTCTACTACTGCTCTACTACTACTTCTCTACTGATGCTGCTCTATTACTGCTGCTCTATTACTGCTGCTACTGCTGCTCTACTACTGCTACTACTTCTCTACTGATGCTGCTCTACTACTGCTGCTCTACTACGACTACTACTACTACTACTGCTGCTACTTCTCTACTACTGCTGCTCTACTACTACTGCTCTACTACTACTTCTCTACTGATGCTGCTCTATTACTGCTGTTCTATTACTGCTGCTCTACTACTGCTACTACTTCTCTACTGATGCTGCTCTACTACTGCTGCTCTACTACTGCTGCTCTACTACGACTACTACTACTACTACTGCTGCTACTTCTCTACTACTACTACTTCTCTACTACTGCTCTACTACTACTTCTCTACTGATGCTGCTCTATTACTGCTGCTCTATTACTGCTGCTACTGCTGCTCTACTACTGCTACTACTTCTCTACTGATGCTGCTCTACTACTGCTGCTCTACTACTGCTGCTCTACTACGACTACTACTACTACTACTGCTGCTACTTCTCTACTACTGCTGCTCTACTACTACTGCTCTACTACTGCTACTACTTCTCTACTACTGCTGCTCTACTACTGCTGCTCTACTACTACTGCTCTAGTACTGCTGCTCTACTACTACTGCTCTACTACGACTACTACTGCTACTTCTATTTATCTATTTATTTATCTATCTGTTTGTTTGTCTAATTTGTTTTTGTTTTTTAAATCCAAACATCGCGATTCAGTGAGACAAATGATGCGATGTTTGCGTTCATTCTTTGTGTTGTTTTCATCTCAGTGGCTGTGACTAGCGACGCAGGGCGAAGTTAGCGACATGCTAACCCAGGGCAGCAGAGGAGCTGCTATGAATTTCAGTTCAGTTTGGTTTAGTTTAGTTCAATAAAGTGAAAAATAAAATCAGAGTTTATCGTTAGCGTCCGGAAACCATTTTAAGTTGCAACCAGCAATGCAGCTGTGGCTCCGCCCACCTCTCTTCACGCCATCATCCTGGCAGCTGCGGTGAAGAGTGTGAAGCTCCACGTCCAGAGCACTGCACTCAGGTCAACACCTGACACCACTTCCTGCGCTCACCGCTAACACCCAGCTAGCTTAACGTCGTTACGACTGCATCCGACTGGACATGCGAGGCTCCTGCAGCCTTCAGAACATCAACGCTGTGCTATTATTAGAACAAAGGCATTATTTTAGACGCATTCTTATCACTTCCTCTCCTGAAAAACAGACTTTTACAGCTCTTTGCTAACTCAGGAAACCTATAAACAAAGCAAACAGAAAGAAAAACGAAACGAAAAATGGCAACTTGGGTTTTTTTGACCCCGTCTAAAAGCAGCCGTGGAGATTTCTGCTCGGCCGTGAAACGCAACCCGCTGGGAGGAGGCGAGATTCTTTGGAGCAGGAGAAGAAAAATCTCAGGCTTCATTCCTACAGGAAGTTTCAGCGTCGTAGCAATCGCGCAAAAACTGAAAACGCGCACTTTTGTGACATTGTGATGTCACAAACCGAGCAGATCTCTCTCAGGTCAGAGACCCCGCCCCTCTGCATCCTGGCTGTAAACAGAGGGCTAAGCACTCTGCTGGAGGGTTTTTCAGAGGCGCCGGGGGCCACAAATAAAGAGCTTTTGATGAAGACTGGGACCCAACGGTTCTGTGGGCGGGACTACGTGGAGGTCGTACAAGGTCACAGATCCACTCAAAGCCACTGTTTTTGGCCATCGACCAATTTGTGTTTTGACTTAATAATAAAACTGCGACATTACATTAGAGTCAGCGTGGAGCCGGAGCAGATGAGATTAGAGGAGCTGCTGCTGCTGCTGCTCTTTGTGCTGACGAGGTCTGAGACAGGAGGTGGGGGTGGGTGGGGATGGGTGGGGTTGAGGAGGCGGGGAGACATCTGAGACTCAGCCAGACAAATTTCATAACGGCGTTGCCATCAAAGTGCTGCCTCCAAGGTCGAACCCTCAGCGTCGGCTGTGGACAAAAGTTTGGAAAAATACCAACGGTATTTCCTTCCAGCTGCTCCCTGCAGGGGGCGCCGGCCCCAAAAGAACTGCTGTTAACTGGTTAACTGTGGGATTGAACCCGCAACCTTCAGTCCGGCCTCGGGCTGCTCCGGACGCCTCAGCACTCAAGACTGGGAACTGAAGGAAGGACTGGAACTCCATGCAGTGGCGGCTCCCTCAGCAGAACTTTGGTTCTTCCTAACAGGTTTAGTTAGATCCTAGGTTTAGGTCCTAGGTTTGGGTCCTAGAGTTCTATCCAAGATTTTGATCCTAGATTCTGATAGTAGATTTTGATTCTAAATTTAGGTCCTAGGTTTAGGTCCTAGGTTTAGGTTTAGGTCCTAGAGTTCCATCCTGGATCTTGATCCAGCTCAGGGGTCCAGTGGTCGCGTGTCCGCCCTGAGACTGCTAGGTTAAGGGTTTGATCTCCAGCCAGTGCCTCCCTGCTTGGCATCCAGTATTCGAGGTTGGAGCGCCCACGTTTCCCGGGCGCAGTACCGCTGCTGCCCAACCCTCAGGAGACGATGGGTCAAATGCGGAGGACAGATTTTGCACCCTTTGGGACATGGCCCTCACTGGGACTTTGATTTTGATCCCACACGTAGATCCTGAATCTAAATCCTAGGTTTAGACCCCAGAGTTCCATCCTGGGTTTTGATTCTGGAATCCGATCCAAGATTTCAATCCTACATCGAGATCCTAGAGTTCAGTTCTAGGTTTGGAGCCCAGATCCTCTGTTTGTGTATCACGGAGGATCAGCTTTCCACCTCTGGTGACCCGCCGCGGTCCGCCCGTTTCTGGAGCAGGTGACCATGGTGAAGGAGAGCCTGCCCGGCTGGTTCCGGCAGGGCCCCCAGGAGGGTCTGGTCCATGTCAACGTGGGCGGTCTAAGGAGAAGCCTCTGCTCCAACTCGCTGAAGAAGTTTCCCGACACCCGGCTGGGAAAACTGCTGGCGTGCGACTCGGAGGAGGACATCCTGCAGGTGGGTTTGGGATCTTCAGCGGGGTCTTCGAGATCTTCCTTCCACACTCATGACCTGGGTCCCTCTCCTCTCCCCTCCTCTCCTCTCCTCTCCCCTCCTCCTCTCTCCCCTCCTCTCCTCTCCTCTCCTCTCCTCCCCTCCTCCTCTCCTCCCCTCCCCTCCTCCTCTCCTCTCCTCCCCTCCTCCTCCCCTCCTCTCCTCTCCTCCCCTCCTCTCATCCTCTCCTCCTCTCCTCCTCTCCCCTCCTCTCATCCTCTTCTCTCCTCCCCTCCTCTCCTCTCCTCCTCTCCCCTCCTCTCCTCCCCCCCTCCTCTCCTCTCCTCCTCGCCTTCCCTCCTCCTCCCCTCCTCTCCTCTCCTCCCCTCCCCTCCTCTCCTCCTCTCCTCCCCCCCTCCTCTCCTCTTTTCCTCTCCTTCCCTCCTCCTCCCCTCCTCTCCTTCCCTCCTCCTCCCCTCCTCCCCTCTCCTCCTCCTCCTCTCCTCCTCTCCTCTCCTCCTCCTCCCCTCCTCCTCTCCTCTCCTCCTCCTCCCCTCCTCTCCTCTCCTCCCCTCCTCCTCTCCTCTCCTCTCCTCCTCCTCCCCTCTCCTCTCCTCCCCTCTCCTCTCCTCCCCCCTCCTCCTCCCCTCCTCTCCTCTCCACTCCTCTCCTCTCCTCCTCTCCTCCCCCTGCCTGTGCAGGTGTGTGACGACTACGATGTGCAGCGGCAGGAGTTTTACTTTGACAGGAACCCGAGCCTCTTCCCGTACGTCCTGCACTTCTACCAGACGGGGAAACTCCACATCATGGAGGAGTTGTGTGTCTTCTCCTTCAGGTCCGTCTGAACACACACACACACGCACACACACACACAAACAGGAGCTGCCGAGTCACTTTGAGGTGTTGTGTATCCGTGGAGCTGCCAGAGAGTCGTGGGAGGTTTTTCACCTGGAACACATCCAGCAGGGGGCGCAAAAAGCATTCTGTACTTGAGTGAAAGTACTGACACCTGTGTAGACAAACAAAACAGTCTGGCAAAAGTACTGATTCAACTCCTGTACTCCAGTAAAAGTAACACGGTAATGTTTTCTGATCATTTTGAAAAGATGAGAAAGTTGTGATAGAATTATCTGGACTGAACTGGTCAGAGGTCAGAGGTCAAAGGTCTTGATGAGCATTGGACCCCAAAATAACCTCCAGCCTCCACAGCATCGTCCTCTTCTGCACTCCACTGCACAACAGCAGAGGTCCCACAGGTCCGCTTCATGCAACAACAACAACTAGAAAATAAATGAGAAGTTTGTTAAAACACGAAGCAGCGTGTTTTTCCAACGCAGCCAGTAGAAAGTAGAGAACTGAGTCCAAGTGCAGGGAGTCAACGTGAAACAGTCGCCAGGGAGAGAAACACTCACGCAAAAGTACAAATACCTGAGGAACTATACTTTGGTACAGAGTACAAAGTCTTTGTGTCTTGTTACTCCCAGCCAGGAAATCGAGTACTGGGGCATCAACGAGTTCTTCCTGGACTCGTGCTGCAGCTACCGCTACCACGACCGCAAGCTGGAGAGCAGCCGGCGCCGCAGCTGGGACGACGACAGCGACGCCAGCAGCATCGACACGTCGGTGGACGAAATATCCGACCTGAACAGGTAGAGGGCTGCCGGGCCGTGTGTGTGTGTGTGTGTGTGTGTGTGTGTGTGTGTGTGTGTTTGTGGACGGGAAGCGCCGCCTCCTCACCGCCGCCCTCTACCACTGCCAGGGACATCCAGCTGTTCCAGGAGGTGCGCTGCGGCGCCGTGAGGAAGTGTCTGTGGCTGACCCTGGAGAACCCGGGCTACTCCATCCCCAGTAAGCTCTTCAGCCTGCTCTCCATCAGCGTGGTGCTCACCTCCATCGCCACCATGTGCATCAACAGCATCCCAGAGCACCAGGTCGGTCCGGCCAATCGCAGCCAGAGGCTGGCTAGCTAGATAGCTAGCTAGCTAGCTCCTCCGGGTCGGATGGGGGTGGTGGTGGGGGGGGGCGGGGGGGGGGGGGGCGGGGGGGGGGATGCAGAGAGCTTACGCATGTCTATCCGATGTTTTTTTTTTCAACGGCTGAGAAAAGATTTCCCTTTCGTTAATGAGCAATACTATAGTCAGCCACAAGGGGCTGTTGTGATCTTGTAGGGTTTCCATACCTGCGATTTCTAACCGAAAAACTGAAATCAAAGTAAAGCTAATCCTAGATTTAGATCCCAGATTTAGATCCTAGATTAGACCCTATATGTAGATCCTACAGCTAGTATATATATATATATATATACATATATATGTATATATATATATACATATATATATATATATATACATATATATACATTTACACGAGAGAGAAGTGTGTGTGTTCCTGACAGAACTGACGTGCAGTACAGGGGAACCACGGAACCAATCCTCTTCTGTGATTCTCAGACTTTCGACGGTGAAGGGAATCTGCTGGAGGACCCCACCATGCAGGCCCTGGAGGTGTTCTGCACCTGCTGGTTCACCTTGGAGGTGAGCAGAGCGCTACAAGCGAGAGCCACATCCTCCCTCAGAGGTGCAGTGTTGCCAACAGAGAACCCCCCCCCCCCTGCCCTGAAGGTGGTGATGCGCCTGCTCCTGGCGCCCAACAAGAAGAAGTTCTTCCGTCACCCGCTGAACATCATCGACATGGCGTCCGTGGCTCCCATCTACATCACCCTCTTCTTCGACCTGGCAGTGGGATCCGAGTCTGAGCTGGGAGACCTGGGACGGCTCATACAGGTCTGAATGTGTCCCGTGAGACTGAGTGCGGTGGTCCCGGTCTCTCACCCGCTGCCTGTCCCCCTCAGGTCTTCCGCCTGATGAGGATCTTCCGGGTGCTGAAGTTGGCCCGGCACTCCACAGGCCTGCGGTCGTTGGGGGCGACTCTGAGGGTGAGTCGGCACTCAGCCACTCCCCCCCCCATGTTCACTATGGTATATGCCACCTTTGACCTCTTGGGTGCCATGTAACATTAGATACTTGGACAATGAGAAGGTCTCAGACCAGGTTTTGGGTATTCTGTGCTCTAGAGGTGACACCCAGCCAGGGAACCACTCGCTGATAGTCCTGTAGATACCAGGTGACTCATCATGGAGGTGTGAACCAGATGTGGTCTGGCCTCCACCAGGTTCACCCTTAGACAGCAGAACCTTACAGCCAGTTCTCGGCTGGGTCTCGCCCCTGCAGCACAGCTACCGCGAGGTGGGCATCCTGCTGCTGTACCTGGCAGTCGGAGTCTCCGTCTTCTCCGGCATCGCCTACACCGCCGAGTACGAGGAGGTAGGAGTCGCAACCACTTTTCCTGGGACCCCCCCCCCCCCCCAGGAACCACAGAGCCTGACCTGTGTCTGGTTTGTCCAGGACGCGGGTCTGGACACCATCCCTGCCTGCTGGTGGTGGGGCACGGTCAGCATGACCACGGTGGGCTACGGAGACGTGGTGCCCGTCACGGTGGCGGGCAAGCTGGCGGCCGGCGGCTGCATCCTGGGTGGGACCCTGGTGGTGGCGCTGCCCATCACCATCATCTTCAACAAGTTCTCCCACTTCTACCGGCGGCAGAAGGCCCTGGAGGCGTCGGTGCGCCACAACAACCGGCGGCGCAAGGCCAGGCCGAGCTGCCAGGAGGCGGCCGCGGGCGACGAGAGCGATGACAGCCTGAACGACGACGACATCGACGACATCGACGACGACGACGTGGGCTACGGGGGGGGCCTGGTCAACTACAGCTTCGTAGAGCACCCGTCCTACACGTCCACACTGAAGTAGGAGCGGGTACGACTGCTGTGAGGGTGGCCACCAGGGGGCAGGATTCCAGGAAGTGGCTTTTGTGAAACGGAAACGAGGGGAACTCTTGGCTCCTGCAGGGGGGGCAACCTGGACACTGGGTGGGGCCACAGTGGGGTCTACAGTGTGCAAGGGAGGGGGTGGGGGTAGTGGAGCAGCAGCAGATGGATGGAGTGTTGTGGTGACCAACCTCCAACAGAGTCTTTGCAGCCCCGCAGTGTTCAGCTCTTTATTGACACGACTCTGAAAACACTTTAAAAATTGATGAAATGCAGATATTAAGAAGTATTTATTATCAATATAATTTCTTCAAGTTCGGCGAGCCACATTAGAAAGCCTAGCGGGCTGCATATGGGCCCCCGGGCCGTAGTTTGCCAACGCCTGTTCTAGCCCGTTCCACGAGGGGGTTATCTGCGACTCCCAGTCTGTTGCTGCGCTAGCACAAGCAGGTGAAGCTAACCCGCTAACCTGCTAACCCGCTAACCTGCTGGGCTTTCATTGGCTGAACCCAGAGCTTCTCTCTGACTCCTCCCTCACACGCTGCTTCTTTCATCCAGCGATTCTCAAACTGAGTGCTTGACTTGTACAATAATGCAAACATGTTGTTACTTTTCCTCTTTTACTCTGGAGAGGTTGCATTTTATTTTTAAATAAGATCATTTTCCCTCTTTTGCACTAACTGTTGCTGTAATAATGTCAATTTCCCCAATGTGGAATTTAACTAAGGCATCGATTCTATTCTATTCTATTCTAACATGTTCAACTTGATGGTATAAGGGGATGAAACTGTCTTGCTCTAGTTACTGACTGACTGACTGACTGACTGACTGATTGACTGACTGATTGATTTTCTTTGCTTGTATGAAAGGATGAAAACACAACGCTTGGGCAACAACCGCAACAAAGTCAGTCAAAATGTCCAAAACACGCTTCATAAACTTTATTTAAACTACAGTGTAAAAAAATAAAAGCATTCAGTGTAAAAATGTACAAAAGTCCTCTTCTGTGTGCCGGGTCGAGCCGCTGACAATCCAACAGCCGAGTGAAGGAACGTCCACTGGGAGACCGCACGGCCCCCTGGTGGTCGACACCGGGGGGGACAAACTACAAATATTCATGTCGGACTTGTTTTGTTGCATTTTTCTCCATTTGTCCCTTTATTAATTCTGTTAACAATCCAGAGTTGCGACCTGGACAGCGTGAACAAGGCAGCAGCTAAAGCAGTTCAGCAGGATTCAGACACTGGAAGAAACTCTGGCTTCTCATTACAACAACAACTATTATTATTATTTAAATTAGACCCTGATTAAAGTTGCTACTCTGCCTCCCAAAGAAATCCTCAGTTTTCAAGAAATAACAATAACTAATAACAATAACTAATAACAATAACGAATAACTAACTCCATTTAAGGGAGGTTGCAGTTGTTCAAAGACAGCAGACAGGAAGTGAGACGTGGAGCAGCAGCCAATAGGCTTCGTCCCTTTCCAAGCCAACACAACTCCAACACAACTTGCCAGAGCAGAAGAACCTCAGAACCCACATCTGATCATGTGACCTACCTCAGACACTCACATTGGTTGGTTTGGTTTTTGTTTTTGTTGCTGTAACATAAATGAACAAAGGTTGCAAAAGCAGGAAGGAAAACCTTTTTCTCTGTCATTCAACACAAAACCCTGAGGAGTCCTGGCAGCCAAAACCTCCACAACCTCTCTGCTGTGTGTATCAATATATATACTCACAAGTGTGTGTGTGTGTGTATACACATACATATATATACATTCATATACACACATATATATATACACACACACACACACACACACACACACACACATATATATGTATACTGTGTGTATGTATATGTGTGTGTATAATATATATATATATATATACATAAATGCACATATACATATCTATATATGTCAATATATAAATGTATATACACATACACACATACATATATTATATTCTATAGTTCAGGGTAACAAAGCGCCGCCTCCAGTTGCAACCAATCAGAGGGCTTGCTGAGGTCCAGGATGTTGATCAAAGGTTCTTCTTTAACACTGACAGTCTGTTTGTGGAACCAAAACTGAACCATCATCATCATCATCATCATCATCATCATCATCATCAGCTGGTGGTGCAGTGTGACTCCAAACAGTCAAAGTGCTCTCGTCACGTCTCTCCAACTCTCCAAGTTTCAACACATTAGGAAAGAAAATGTACCCCCCCTGCCCCCCCCCACCCCCCAAATAAAAAACAAATAAAAACCATCTAACAAATAAAGAAGGTGTAACTTTAAAAGGCGTTTTAGATCATAAGGCTTCCAAGTGAGTGCACAGAACGTTAGAAGAACGCACGCACGTACCAAAGTCAAACCGTACCACAGGTTGAGACACAATCGCACAACTTTTACGACTTGAAAATTCCACAGGATCTCAAGCAGGCCAGAAGAGAAGGGACAGAAATCAGAGCATGTTCTCCTTCTCAAGCAGCGGAACGTCTGCCGAGGTGAAGACCGTCCGTCGCTGGCAGAAGAAGAAGTCTTCTCACCCTCTGTCTGCTCAGACGTCGTGCTGCTGGCGCCCCTTCTTGGCCTGGATGGCGTCCAGGATGGGCTTCCTCTTGGCCTGGTAGCGCTGGCGGATCTCCTCCATCTCCTGCTCCATCTGCGGCTGCAGGGAGGCTAGCCGCTCACGCAGCTCCGCCGCGGTCCACGAGCTCACCTGCGGAGGGGGAGACACACCCCACTTCACTGGAGGACACGCCCACACTTTGACAGCGGCTAACCATGCTAAAAGACAATCGCGCGGCGTCTGCGTTGCTACGTTTGTTTTTTGGTGGCGGCTAACAACGCTCAAAACAATCGCGCAGTGAGTCACTATGTTTTTGGCAGGAGCTAACGATGCTAACAAACAACAAATACTTGGGTACACAGCATTTCTCTGTTGCTTTCGCCATGACTCCGCCCCCCTCACTCGCTCCACATGGTTTGCGAACTCAACCAAAAGCAGTGACTTGGAGGCGGGCATCTAACGCAGTGAGGCTCAATCTGATTGGCCAAATTTCTTTACAGCCAGCGCATGGATGAACAAAATATTTATCGCAGTGTTTACGAGATGTCTATTGCGATATCGACACGTTTACGATATATTGTGCAGCCCAGCCTTTCATGAATGAAAAGAACTTGAACCCACACACACACACACACACACACACACACACACACACACACACACACACACACACACACACACACACAGGTCCCTGGAGTCCCGCCTCCCAGCAGCACTCTGCTCTCCTCTATTTATGAGCTTCGATCCATGTGGCTAAAATAAGGCGGGCGTTCCCCCGGGTGGGGGCGGGGGGGAGGGTTGGGGCAGTGGAAGGTGGTGGTGGGGGTGGGGAGTTCCGGGTCCTCGACCAGGGTCACCCTGGACCAGAGACTCACCGGCGGTACTAAACAACAGCACAGCTCGCTAGCACAGCTCGCTAGCACTGCTGCCGTCGTCATCGTGTTGACAGACACAGCAACCGCTTCTTCTTAGCTCAGCAAATCTGTCAAGGTTCTGCGGGAGAAGTGCATGACAGGTCGTCCCAGTGACACCAGCAGCATCAACCCGTAGTGGTAACAACTGCAACTGCAACTGCAACTACATCAAGGCGCTGACCAGAGGCAGTGAGTCTGAGGCTGGATCGATGATAAAACCCTCAGCCAGGGTTTATTCTGAGCTGTGTGTGTGTGTGTGTGTGTGTGTGTGTGTAGCTACTGGAGCTACTGTTGGATTCTGGTAACACGGCAGTCGCTGCTGACCTTCCACACGGATCAGTTACCAGCGAGCCCGGGGGACGGGGGGGTGGGGAGTAGCTTAAGGTTAATATGTATATACACACACACACACACACACCCTGAGAGACTGTTTTATATCAAAGTTCCCATTATATCGGTGGAAGCAGGTGAGCCCTGTGTGATGTCACCAAGGGCGCAGTGTGAGGTACTCACCACCTGGAGGTCTGCATCTGCGTGGCTCCGCCCCCCCTGGCCACTGTGGGCGTCGGCCTCCTGCTGTTCAAAGTACTGCATGAAGGACGGCTTGGCCTCCGTCTGGTCCCGCCCTGCTGGCGAGGGAGGGGACACACAAGGGGTCAAAGGTCAAATGAGTCATCGGCATTCTGTCAGAGTCATACTATACTAACTCTACAGTAGAGTCAGTACAGTCCAGCAGCTAAGTAGTGTAAGTATTAGTCACAGTCGTAGTGAGTGCTTGTACTCCCACAGAGGCCCTCAAACCTCCTGACTGTCAAACAGCCGTCTGTCAGTGGATGATGGAGCTTCACTGACTGGACCTTCACTGACTGGACCTTCACCAGCAGCACAGCAGCACTGACAACTACAGTGACACATTAACAATGCAGGCTGTACTTATAAAGGAGGAGGAGGAGGAGATAGAGGAGGAGAGGGAGGAGAGGAGAAGGAGCGCTACCTCCTGGAAGTAGCTACTTCCTGGCTAACTAAGCAGCTACCTCCTGGCTAACTAAGTAGCTACTTCCTGGCTAACTGAGTAGCTACTTCCTGGCTATCTAAGTAGCTACTTCCTGGCTATCTGAGTAGCTACTTCCTGGCTAACTGAGTAGCTACTTTCTGGCTAACTGAGTAGCTACTTCCTGGCTAACTAAGTAGCTACTTCCTGGCTAACTAAGCAGCTACTTCCTGGCTAACTAACAGCTACCTCCTGGCTAACTAAGCAGCTACCTCCTGGCTAACTAAGTAGCTATTTGCAGGCTAGCTAAGTAGCTACTTGCAGGCTAGCTAACTAAGTAGCTACTTGCAGGCTAGCTAACTAAGTAGCTACTTGCAGGCTAACTAAGCAGCTACTTCCTGGCTAACTAAACAGCTCCTTCCTGGCTAACTAAGCAGCTCCTTCCTGGCTAACTAAGTAGCTATTTGCAGGCTAGCTAAGTAGCTACTTGCAGGCTAGCTAACTAAGTAGCTACTTGCAGGCTAACTAAGTAGCTCCTTCCTGGCTAACTGCAGCCAGTGTTCCAGTGCAGATATCTCTATTTGAAGAACTGTAACTTGAGGCCTGACTGTTGACGCCTGCCTGGCGTCTTTGATTGTCCTCCAGACAGCAGCGTGACGTCAGTCTGAGGTCTGAACCTTTATGTGGCAATGAAATCCATTTATAGCTGCTCAACCAAGACACCAAGCCAGCCTGCGGATTGATCATCACCTGCGACTGCTTGTTGACGAGGTCGTCAAGATAACTGGCATCAGAGCAAAACATCAAAGTGGGATGTGAGCGAGAGCGCCACCTGCTGCTGACAGACACTGATGGACATGATGAAAAGCAGCTGCACTGCTGGTGGACAACCAGAAGTGTGTGTGTGTGTGTGTGAGACATGTGAATGAATGCTGCGTGTCCCTTCAAATTAAAAGGCCTTTGTGTTCTTCACCTCATTCTGTAATTCCATTAGACACAATGGATATCTGATCTAATACTGGTAATATCTACCATCCACACACACACACACACACACACACACACACACACACACACATACACACACACACACACACACACACACACACACACAGCTGTTAATGTCATTACAACATCAAAGTGTTTCCTGATGCAATAGAAGGTCATTAAATCAGAGTATCTGTGTGTGTGTGTGTGTGTGTGTGTGTGTGTGGAGACCAAACTGCAACTCATCCTAATACACAACTGCAGTCTCTCTCTTGCTCTCTCTCACTCACTCACACACACACACACACACACACACACACACACACACACACACACACACACACACACACACACACTCTAATATTAGAAGCTGACACCCTAGCGCAGCGTCAGAGGACATGGTGGAGGCTCTGCGCCCCCTGGTGGACAAAAGGCTGCAGTGCTCACTCTTCATGGTGCCGTCGGCGCCGCCGTCCTCGTCCTCCTGCTCTTCATCGTCTGAGTTGATGACCATGGTGCCCAGCCGCGACTGCATGGTGCCCTGGCGCTCCACCATGGTGCCCGACACAGAGCCGGCCGCTCGGATGGTCCCAGTGTCCCCCGTCCTGGTCCGGACCATCGTCCCCTGGTCCACCTCATCCTCCTCCTGGAGACACCACAAGACCACACTGCCTGGATGAGGATGATGAAGAGGTGAGGAGGGTGGTGGTGATGATGGTGATAATGTGATGATGTTGATGATGGTGAAGATGATGATGATGGTTTATAAAGATGATGGTGATGATGATGATGATGATGATGGTGATGATGATGATGATGATGGTGATGATGTGATGATGTTGATGATGGTGATGATGATGAAGATGATGGTGATGATGATGAAGATGGTTTATGAAGATGATGATGATGATGAAGATGATGGTGATGATGGTTTATGAAGATGATGGTTTATGAAGATGACGATGATGATGATGGTGATAATGTGATGAAGAGGAGGGTGGAGCTCCGTGCAACACAAAAACACACACACAGAAAACCGCTGGGGTGCAGAGATGAATCCAGTGGAGAGCGTGAAGACCTCCCCACCAGCAGGGGCAGCTGATCAATGCTCCTCCACTGACACTTCCCTCTCTCTCTACAACAACAACACTGAACGTAACGAGCGTCTGCTAACCGAGTTGTCGTCGTCGTCGTCGTCGTCCTGGGCCTCCCGCTGCCGCCGCTGCTCCGCCTCCTCCTGCCTCTTCTGCTTCACCTCCAAGGCGTCGGCGAGCAGAGCTCGCAGGGTGGAGTTGGGCTTGGCCGAGCGGATGAAGTCGTGCTGGAGGAAGGACAGCAGGGAGGTCACGGTGGCTCATTGTTGAGTCTGTTGCAGTTGCTTCCGTCACCACTGGAACCGAGCAGAACCTCGATATGGCCATGATAAGAGGTGGCGATGGAAACATCTGCACCTGGAAAAACCTCTCAAACACGGCTGAAAGGTTCTCGAAGCTCTCATCAGACACAAGAGTGTCATGGAAGCACCGTGTGCTCCCTCTCACCTGCAGCAGGTGCGTGGCGGTGGCCCGGGTCTCCGGGTTCTTCACCAGACACTTGCTGACAAAGTCCCTGAAGGAGGCGGACCAGAGGTCAGGGGTCGTGAAGGTCGGGGGTGGGTTGGTGGGGATCATGAAGATGGCCTGAAAGAGCAAGGCCACGCGTTAACCTGGGGGCGGGGCTTGGTGAAGGGTGCCGACTCCGCCCCCTCACTCACTCACCCTCATGGGGTGGATGTCGGCGTAGGGCGGTTTGCCCTCGGCCATCTCCAGCGCCGTGATGCCCAGCGACCAGATGTCGGCCACGCAGTTGTAGCCGATCTCCTGGATGACTTCCGGCGCCATCCAGAAGGGGGTGCCGATCACCGTGTTCCTCTTGGCCATGGTGTCCTGGGGATCAGATCAGCTGGGTGAAAACCCGGCACAGTGAGGAGCAGGACTGGGGCCGTGGGTCCATTCCGGTTCCAGAACAATTCTCCTTTTTCAATTTCAAAAGAGCAACAAAATAAAGTGAAGGCAAGACAGCGACACCGCCTGCGTCTCAATCCAGGGTCTGCATCCTTGGAAGGAAGCGTCCTCCCAAGGACCCGGCCCAGAAGGACCGACCCAAACCCCGCCTCCCCGGTAACCACAGGGGACGGTCTAGCCTTTAGCGTATTTCCAGGTTGCGTCACCGCCGTTCCCTCCTGCTGGCCAACCCCGGAAGTGATGTTTTCATAGCATCAAGCTAACCATTGGTTCGCCATCTAACGATGGCGTTGGATGTTCAAATCAGTAAAAAGCCTGCGTTAAAAACTGAATACTTGATGTGAAACTTCAATACTTCAATTTATATGTGGTGTCTTTGCCAGTAGATGGCGCTAATTTCAGCCGACTTCCCAGGATCCCAGGATGCTTTGCAGCAGCACGCAAAGCATCCTGGGATACAGGAGGAGGTGAAGGATAGTAGCGCTGCAGCCTTGGCTAACAGTAGGGTGCATTTGGAGCGTCCTTCTGACTATTGGGAATTGGGAGGAGCCTTCCCGCAGTGCTATGACGCAACTTCCTTTCCAATGCAGCCTTGGAAGGATGCAGAGCCTGAACCGAGACACAGCACCAGCGGCTGGCAGCGGCGCAGTGTGTCGGTACCGTGAGCTGTCCGGCCACCCCGAAGTCGGCCAGCTTGGCCTGACCCTCGGAGCTCAGCAGGATGTTCCCGGCCTTGATGTCCCGGTGGATCTTCCTCATGAAGTGCAGGTACTCCAGACCCTTCAGGGTGGAGTGCAGGATGGTGGCGATCTCCTCCTCCCTCAGCTGACACACACACACACACACACACACACACACACAGAAGTCTATGGTCATACACAGTGGCTGTGTGTGTGTGTGTGTGTGTGTGTGTGTGTGTGTGTGTGTGTGTGCCCTGCACCGCCTACCGTCTTGTTTCGTATCCTGATGATGTCGGACACGGAGCCGGCGCCGCAGTACTCCATGATGATCCAGAGGTCGCTGTCCTTGAAGTAGCTGCCATAGTAACGCACCACATAAGGGCTGAGGACACACACACACACACACACACACACACACACACACACACACACACACACACGTAAACGCCAAAAATATTCATGGTATCTATTTCATTTATTGAAAAAATAAAAACAAAAAAAAAAGAAATCATGAGAATTGTGATCTCAATTCTAAGCAAAACAATGAAATAAAAATGTATTAATCATAATTTTCATTTGATCCAGAACTGGGCAGTCAGTGAGTTTTGGAGTGTGTGTGTGTGTGTGTGTGCACCTGTTGCACTGCTGCATGATGGAGATCTCCTTGATGATCTCCTGCAGGTCCGACTCCACCGGCACCTGTTTGATGGCCACGATCTCCCCGGTCTCCTTCAGGTGGGCCTTGAACACCGAGCCGTAGGACCTGCACACACACACACACACACACACACACACACACACACACACACACACACACACACACACACACACACACACACACACACACAGTCAGGTGTCAGCTGTCCCTCTCTGTCTGTCTGTCTGTTGGACTAACTGACTCCCAGACTGACTGACTGTCTGTCTGTCTGAGCAGGTGACAGACAGACAGACAGACAGTCAGTGGCTGTCTTGCTCTCTGGAGCCTGGAGGTGGCGCCGTGAGAGAGCTGTGTGGCCTCATCGCAGCGCAATCACATGAAAAGGGAAAAGAGAAGAGAAAGGACAGAACAGCGCCCCTCCCTCCTGAAGACGTGACGGCGGCTCATCTCTCCATCACAGAGACCAGAAGAAAAAATAGAACCCGCGGCGTCAACGCGGCAACTCGAAACAACAGGAAGTGCGTTGGGAAACAGGAAACGAGGTGCGTGACGGGCTGAGCGATGGGGGAGGGATGGGCGGGTGAAGATGACGAAAGAGAGAGAGAGAGAGGGAGAGGGAAATTTAAAGGTGAATAAGGCGTGTCGGCCTGTGTGTGTGTGTGTGTGTGTGTGTGTGTGTGTGTGTGTGTGTCAGTCACCCTTCTCCCAGCTTCTCCAGCACGTCCAGCACCTCCTCGGGCTGCTTGGTCAGATTGTCCTCACTCAGCTTCTTCAGCTGCCTGACACACAAACACAAACATACAAGGTCACACCAGCAGTTGGAGGTCGAAGGTTGAACCAATCACAAGTCATTTCTGCTGCTGCTGTAATTATTGTCCGCTGTGCTTCTACCTCTCCTGCAAACTTCCATTTATGAGTCGATGTGGAACCAACAGTAAAAGAAGAAGGAAAACACAACAACACACAATTGTGTAGCGGGCCGGCAAAAGTGAAAGTGTATTTTCTGCGTTTTATCAATTCTGCTGGCTTGAAATTTTCTCTCCGTATCATTTTCTATAAAAATGTAAAAATTGTTGTTTGTGTAGCGACTTCGGCGCTCGCTCTTCATCGCCAGCGCAAACACAGCAGGAAGTGCAGGGAGAGACGATTGCCTCATCTGAAGAAGAGCCATCAGTCGAGCAAAGACAAAAATAGCCTCGCACGCCCACAAGAATAGATGCAGCCGGTGACGGGAAGCTCCAAAATAAAAGAGATAACGCCGAGGGTGACTGGAGGAGGGTTTTCAAAGGAGCCATCCAACAAGTCACTGGAGTCACTGCTGCATTTGACTGGTGCTGCGTTTCCTGACCAGAAGCAGGAAGTCCAACAGACAAACAAATTTAGGAAAAAACAAAAAAACACCAATCAAACGTTCAAGGATCAGAGTCCTGGTTAGCATTCGCTACAGTAGCCTTGCTTTATTTGTTAATTTAGTATTTTGATTCCTTGTCTAATTGCTAAAAAATAATGTATTTTTATTTAAATTTAAGTCTAACTTGTTTCTAAAATTTGGGCAAAGTAAAGTTGCGACTTGCCGGTGTTTCCACTGCATGGTGTGAAGCGGCCGAGCCGTAATGGGAGATTTGATGAGAATGACGTTTGATTTTGCTTGTTGCTTGTTGACGTTTGTTAGCTGCCCAGAATGGTTTCTATATTTTCCTCTTTGATGATGTGTTAAAAACATTCCGTCTCCTCCTGCGTCCAATCATAACGCGCCATTTTCCACTGGTCAGGTGACCCCGTACGCCAAAAAAGTGTTTCCATGACACTTTAGCCATATTCCTCTGTATGAATCCGTCTGAAAAACCTCCTGGTGAGAGCCTCAACACCTTTCAGACATATCGGAGAGGTTTCTCCAAGTGCAGCCGTTTCCATCACCAGGTTTTATGGCCATGTTTAGGTTCTGGGCAGTTCTGGGGGTGGGGGAGGGGGCATGGGAACGCAGTTACTGAAGCAAAGTGTGGATTTTGGGGGGAATTTTTCCTTGATGTTGGATTTGAAACAACTATCTGCACATTTAAGAGCAGAGTGAATGAACGCCACAGCGGTGTGTGGATCGTCTCAGGAGATGACCGTCAACTTGTTGTGCAGCAACAGCTTTGTTTTTTGGTTGTTTTGTTTTGTTAAGATGACGAAGACGAACGAAACGATGTTGGACACGGCTGATTTCCTCCCCAACCTGATGACTGAATGATACTGAGGGGAATTCCACCTGGGATCAGCAATACCCATCAGATACAAATACTTTGAGCAAATGCCTAAGTGTGTGTGTGTGTGTGTGTGTGTGTGTGTGTGTGTGTATTAAAAAAGAATCCCAGAAAGAATGACATGATAGTGCGACCCTGCACTGATGCTGAACATCATTTAGATTCAACCATGTCATCTTCTACCTAAAACGTTAGTTGTTTTTTTTTCTCTTTATTTTGCTGCTGACGTGACGCATTAGCACACATGACTGAAGTGTCAAGAGTTTGAAATTTATTTGTTGTAGCATCCATTCGCACATCACTACTTAACACTCGGACTACTCGGCAGGTGATGGTGACAGGTGTTCAACCTGTTTGTTTGACTGATTGGTCCATGAAATAAAACTAAACCAACTGTCATTTGGTTCGACACATGTCGACGCAGCAGCAGGCGACACAAACTGAGCAGTATTTCGTGCGCTGTAATGTCATCAAGCAGGAGCAGCGTCAAGTTGGCCGACGCCACGCTGTTCGACTCTCAGCCCGCCGCCGCTCGGCGTCACCCCGGCTGTACCGACCGAACAGCCGCCGGTGTGAAGCCGCCGCCGGCTCCCTTAGGGGCGGGTCGCTAGCCTGGGCTGCTTACCTGCGAGGGTGGTTCCTCATATGCACTTTAGTTTCCTTATTCTCCATGACGTCGCTCCCAGTGGGGGGGAAGAAAGTTCGTGAAAGTTTTCGCCGTAGTGACCCGCTGCTAATTCGCTGGCTAGCTGGCTAAGCGGCAGCGGAACAGTCTTCTTAGCTCGCTGCTAACTAGCTGGCTAGGTGGCTAAGCGGCAACAGAGAAGTCTTCTTAGCTCGCTGCTAACTAACTGGCTAGTTGGCGAAGCGGCGGCTAGCTGACAGCTAACGACCTGCCCCTAGTTCCGGTGCCGTCCCGTCCTCCTGGAGGGGCTGCTGCTGATGCCGCGACACGAGTTCCGACTCTCTATCATTTCGACAAGCGGGTCTCCTAGAGAGTGTGTGCCGCCAGGCCGCTCCTTTGGGTCGGACACATCCTCTTCCCGAGTGCGGACAAACTTTTCCCCCTGTTTGTTGAACGAACCCGCTCTGCGGCTCGCAGCCTCCCCGACATCCGCTTCAAACAGCAAGAACCCGGAAGAGCGGCGCAACGGTGGGCGGGGCCCACACAGCCACACTCGTTTTTCTTTTTTAGAGGTTGAGCCCGAGGGGGGCGCCAGATACGCTTGCAAAAAAAAAAAAGAAACCTTACAGGAATAATTCTTTCAACAGCAAATACCACTACTACTACTAACAGGAGCTCCTGCCTCCGAATGCCTTCTTCTTTCCCTCCCCACATCATTCGGTCCAATCCGTCATAAAACTCCATTGCACATTCTATGATGCTGTCAGTAACAATCAAATTGTAATCGTCATTGTCAGTATCACCATCAGTATCTGGAAGAATGGTGGTGGTGGTGGGGGGTGGGTAACAAAAATAGACAAAGGCGGCAGGAATTTCACATTAATAGAATATTTTTATTTAGAGGAACCAAACAGCGTAGATGTTTCCATCCAAACCAGTAGATAAACATCCAGAGAAGGGAGAAAAAAAATCCATCCTCAGACCAGGAATGACCAACAGGGAGGAGGTGGAGCTAGCGGGAAGAAAAAGACTGTGAGACACAAGGTTTCCAGGCACAGTGTTGAAGATGTCTTAATGACATATGCGCCCCTCACCAGTCATTACTTTATCTTATCTTTATTTTATTGCAGGGAACACATTGGTTTTGCATAATGAAAAACCTTACAATAAAACATTCCAAAGAGAAAAGCAGACGGGTTGAGGTCAGCGTCACTCACTCACAGAGGGCGGCTCTACTCCCCGGATGGCCGGACGCTCTCAAAGATTCCCGCTTCCCTCATGGCGTTGAATTCTTTCACGGCGTCGTACTGCTTGTAGAAGTCAGCGTAGGCCTGTTTCCTGGGCTCCGTCACCCCGTACTGAGGAGAAGGACAAGAGGCGGCTTCAGCTCGCACGCACAGAGAATACGAAATATCGCTAATTTTATTGTGAAATACCAACTTCACTTTATCATTATACCATAACAATATTTCAGTTTGATTTTTTGTTTGTTACAGGCTACCAAGTTGCCTTGCTCTCAAAGTGAAAGTACAAGTATACTGGCAATTACTGTAATTGATTTGCATTGTAATTCCACAACTACATATTGTAATATCACAGTCATTCCTTGGTATGACAGCTGTCCAATTACACTATATATTTGTAGTTTTACTATGATGTACTGAGAAATATTTCCAGTAAAATGACCGTGACAGTAATGCACTGTTATTTACTGGAAATTTACAGCGTGGAGGTGTGACCTGCTTTCTTAACTGTCCTAACTTGTCTCAACAAAAGACTACAGAAAGCTTAATTATACTAACAGACGACACAATGAACATCATTCACCTTATTCACAAGATTCAGGCAATATTACAGAACGAACGCACACACAGCTTTTGTCTCCCCCCCCCCTCTTCCTACCTTGAAAGCAACTGCAGCCAGGAGTGACAGGGAGAAGGCGATGGGCAGGTGGAACCTCAGCCGCTTTCCCAGCAACCCCCTCATCACAGGCTTTGGCAGAGACATGGTGGGTCACAACACTGGAGGACGATAGGACAAAGGACAAAACGTCACGGCTAATAACTCGTTATTATAATACGTTTTTCTTTATTTCTAATGATAAATAAATACAACAGGAACTTTTTTTTTTTTTTTTTTTACTGCTTTCAATTTTTTTTGTATAAACTACTGTGATTATCTGAGACAATGTTCTTTACAGCATTGCGGCGGCAGGCTAAGGAAGTGCACTGCATTCACTGGATAAAGAAAAATGAGGCACCTTCTTTCATCCCAAGCTGCACTGCTTTAGGATCGAGGATTTATAACAAGTGCCATTCAGTTTCTTTGAGTCACTGCCAAACCCCATTGGATGCATTTCAAATCTACGAAGCCTCCCGTGCGTGCCTGCGCACTAACTCGTGTTGTTTGAATGGACTGCAGGTGCATCGCCCACTGAGTGTCAGTGACAGCGGGCCGCCATCAGCCGCTGCTGCTCCCAGGTGACCTCTTTACCCGAGCGGCTTCACTTCCTAGACAACGGGCAGACTAAATACGAACACAACCACACATTGATAATAATTTTAAATAAATAAATAAATAAATAAAAATAAAACTTTTAAGTAGGATGAAGTAACGAACGGTGACAAATAAACGGCAGGCAGCGGCGGCTGGATATCAACTCTACTTTTAATTTGTATATGGTGTTAGCCCAGGGGTCATATTAGCATGCTACATACAAGAAAGAATATATGTGGTGGGTAAATAAAAACAAAAACAAAAACAAAAAACCAACAAACCCCTCTGGGCTTAAGGCTCGCTGCACAACACACATTGATTAATCCCCCTAATGCTCAGGAGGAATGTTTTAGTTAACACGCAGCTAATGTGAGAACCGGAAGAACCGCGCCGAGTTGACGTTAGCTGGCAGCTAAAGCTAATGGTATTACTCCCGGTGGCTCGATGGGGCGGTGGAGAAAAACAAAAACAAAATATTGACAAATGTTATCATTGACATTCCATTCTTAACAAACACGAGCAGCATTGTTTGATACCGACTCAGTTTAAGGGAGGTAAAGGGTTTGATTTGACGGAGAACTTACGAGCTTCACACACGACCTTCACAGCAAAAGCCACTAACACAGTTCTGAGGCTGCGTCGGTCAACCGGAAGGGAGGCTAAGGGAGCCACGATGGGACAAATTTAATTTGTCGAGAAAAACGAAGGCGGGTCAGAAGAAAATCGTTGTTTCCGGGAGGATATTAAAAATATACATTTGGGACTTTGCTCAAACTACATATACGTGTAACATACTAAGGGAAAAATTATATATTTAGTTTTTAATTTTATGACTTTGTTAAAATAATACACTGATCGATAATTTCACAAAAATCATGAGTAACTCAGCCTGCCGTGTTTAAAGCAGGAGCTGTGTGTGTGTGTGTGTGTGTGTGTGTGTGTGTGTGTGTGTGTGTGTGTGTGTGTGTGTGTTGTCATTAAGGTTTCCTGCCCCGCTACGTCGACTCAAAAGAAAATAAATAAATAAAATAAAACAAGAGGTTTGCAAATTGCTTTAACACAACTAACAACAATTAGGGAGTGAGTTGTTTTTTTTGAATTTGCCAACCATCCATCATTGAAACCTTTTCCATGGCGGCCGCCGTGGAAAAGGTTTAGAAAAGAAATAAAACGTCATCGTTATTTTTTTAAATGATGATGTCATAGGGGGATCACACTCCTCAGCCTCCCGGGTAAAGTCTATTCCAGGGTGCTGGAGAGGAGGATACGGCCGATAGTCGAACCTCAGATCCAGGAGGAACAGTGCGGGTTCCGTCCGGGTCGTGGAACACTGGATCAGCTCCATACTCTCCGCCGGGTGCTCGAGGGTTCATGGGAGTTCGCCCAACCGGTCTACATGTGCGTTGTGGATCTGGAGAAGGCGTTCGACCGTGTCCCTCGACGCATCTTGTGGGGGGTGTTCCAGGAGTATGGGGTCCGGGCCCTCTGTTAAGGGCCGTGCGGTCCCTGTATGATCGGAGCAGGAGTCTGGTTCGCATTGCCGGCAGTAAGTCAGACTTGTTCCCAGTGCGTGTTGGACTCCGGCAAGGCTGCCCTTTGTCACTGGTTCTGTTCATTGTTTTCATGGACAGAATTTCTAGGCACAGCCAGGGGCCGGAGGGAGTCTGGTTCGGGAACCACATGATTGCGTCTCTGCTGTTTGCAGATGATGTGGTCATGTTGGCTTAATCGAGCCAGGACCTCCAACGTGCGCTGGGGCGGTTTGCAGCCGAGTGTGAAGCGGCTGGGATGAGAATCAGCACCTCCAAGTCCGAGGCCATGGTTCTCGACCGGAAAAGGGTGGTTTGTCCTCTCCGGGTCGGTGGGGAGATCCTGCCTCAGGTGGAGGAGTTCAAGTATCTCGGGGTCTTGTTCACGAGTGAGGGGAGGATGGAGCGTGAGATCGACAGGCGGATTGGTGCGGCGGCTGCAGTGATGCGGTCGCTGTACCGGTCCGTCGTAGTGAAGAAGGAGCTGAGCCCAAAGGGCGAAGCTCTCGATTTACCGGTCGATCTACGTTCCCACCCTCACCTACGGTCACGAGCTTTGGGTAGTGACCGAAAGAACGAGATCGCGAATACAAGCGGCCGAAATGAGTTTCCTCCGCAGGGTGGCTGGGCTGGTCACCCTGAGGGATAGGGGGAGGAGCTCGGCCACCTGGGAGGAGCTCGGACTATGTCTCCCGGCTGGCCTGGGAACGCCTTGGGGTCCCACCGGATGAGCTGGAGGAGGTGACTGGGGCCAGGGAGGTCTGGGCATCTCTGCTAAGGCTGCTGCCCCCGCGACCCGACCCCGGATGAAGCGGTAGAAGAAGAAGAAGATGATGTTATCGGCCTACCTGCCCGCAGCCTCACAAAACTCAGCCGGCCTTGATGATGAGATAACCGGCCTGTAGTGTGAGAACAGCAGTGGGCGGAGCCAGAGTTGATCTTTGCAGAGTGAGATCATGACTCACAGGTTCCAGACGGCAGTCGTCAGATAAAAATCTCCCACGACTGCTTTTTGTCATTCTGGTCGTCGTCATCGTCTTCCGATCGTCGACGTGTTTGTATTCCTCAAATGTTTCGGCCTGCCACCATTCCTGTGAATTAGACAGCAGCAAATGTTCACCCATGTATGGGGTCAGGGGTCAGGGGTCAGAATCCACAATCTGACTTTGACGGTGTCTCACAACATCCAGGCCAATCGTCAAGGCAGAAATACATGTACACAAAAAGAGATGGTACGCCTCGGGGGTCACCAACACCAGGTGGCGCCCTCCCCTCCCACCCCAAGGACCACCTGAGTCGCACGCAGTTCTACTTTTTTTTGTGTTGTTATTCTTTTGCCATCATACTCGCGTTCGCATGGATTCAAAAACAATGTCAATATGGTGAAAATAAAAGGATTCAAAAGATGTTGTGATGTGTAAAGTTGGAGGAACCTGTGTGAACTTTGATGAACAGGATAGAAAAAGTGAAGTGTGAAGTGAAGAGATGGAGGTGGGGCAGACCAGAAGGGGGGGAGGGGAGGGGGGGGGGCAGGAAGAGGCGGCAGGCGGTTGTCATGTCGAGTGGAGAAAGGGGAAGAGCAGCTCAGAGCAGAGTGGCAGCAGCGGCCAGCAGAGCACTCGGACCCACAGCCAGGATGAAGATGAAGATCTCAGCCCTCCTCCTCCTCCTCCTCCTGTTGCTCCCCCTGGTGGCGGCAGGTAAGAGTGGGTTGACCACGGCGTCACAACCGTTGACGCTTTTTTGCCTCCTTCTCCACACGTTATGTGTTCTTTATACATCCTGCCGCTCTGGCCTGTCCTTCCTCGTCTTTGCTGTCTGAGCGGCTCGCCACACAAATCACCACTTTCAAACACTTCACCTACAAAACATAAAGTTTGTCACGCGTTCCAATCTGGAACCAGTTTGACCATGTGAGCTGTGGTGGGTTCTCCAGCTTCTTCCAGGAAGCAGCTTCTGCTTGTTGCTGTTGTTGTTGCTGTGATGTCTTACTCGAGGAAGGTCATCAGGAACCTGATAAGAAACGCTCTGGATTCCCACAGATTCCAAATATCCTTTAACTGTGGTGAGGGGCTGCAATGACATGTGGCTGGAGTTCAACTACAAATACACCAAGAATGACATCCAAAAAGTGAATGTGAAAAGGCCCAATGGTGAAACCCTGATTTTGATGGACGACGAGGAGTGGAAAGATAGCGACAACAGACTGCGCCTGTCTCGCGACAGGAAGAATCGAAGCGTGACGCTCCTCATCAGGAAGCTCCAGACCGAGGACTTTAAAAAGTACACGTTTTCCTTCAAGAAAGATTGCTCAGAGGAAGGGGACAAGAAAGTGGTGGAGGTGATATTAGAAGGTAAGAGATTGCTGCTGCTGCTACTGCTGCTCCTCCTCCTCTCGTGGAGGTGCATCTCCTGACTTGGGAGGTTCCATGTTGACGCTTTGCTGATCAACAATTTTCTGATCAGAGGTGGCGACGGTGTTCACATTCTGTACCTGTACTGGAGCCAAACTCAGCTCGACGTGCTTGTTCTCCATGACCTTTGCAGAGTTAAACCCCTGCCAAGGAGCCACGTTTGCTCAAACTGCGTACAGCGGCGTGGCGACCAACGTCACATGTAACCCAGGTAACATGCCGAGCGACACCGTCTACCTGTGCAAAGTCAACAACAACAGCGGAGAGTGCGAGGAGTCCACTGGATGGCGGTACATGGCCAACCTCAGCTTTACCATGGCCCAGGTGTCTCCAGCGGACCAGGGAGTCTACTGGTGCGCCTTCAGGGGAGACAGCTACCGAGGCGCCTCCAAGAAGATCGAGCTGTCCGTCAAAGGTGAGGCTCGGCCAAAAAATAGGCCTTGGAACAATGTCCTACATAGATGATAGACATGTAGGCAGAGAAATGCAGGTAGATATGTTGTAGATGGATAGAGAAAGTTAGCTGGCTAGTTCTAGCTAGCTAGAACTTTATGTTTTGTCAGGAAGATTGGAATCTGCTAGTTAGCTAGCTAGCTAGCTAACTACTTTATTTATCCTGAAGGAAATTCAGTATCTGGGCGATGGCGCAGTGGTTGGTGCTGCCGCCTCACAGCAAGAAGGTTGTGGGTTGGATTCCGGGCCTGGGACCTTTCTGTGTGGAGTCTGCATGTTCTCCCTGTATCTGCTGGGTTCTCTCCATGTTCTCCCCGTGTCTGCTGGGTTCTCTCTGGGTTCTCCCTGTGTCTGCTGGGTTCTCTCCATGTTCTCCCTGTGTCTGCTGGGTTCTCTCCGGGTTCTCCCTGTGTCTGCTGGGTCTCTCCATGTTCTCCTTGTGTCTGCGTGGGTTCTCTCCGGGTTCTTCCTCTATCTGCTGGGTTCTCTCCATGTTCTCCCCGTGTCCGCTGGGTTCTCTCCGGGTTCTCCCTGTGTCTGCTGGGTTCTCTCCATGTTCTCCCTGTGTCTGCTGGGTTCTCTCCGGGTTCTCCCTGTGTCTGCTGGGTTCTCTCCATGTTCTCCGGCTTCCTTAAATTGTCCGTAGGTGTGCATGTGAGTGTGAATGGTTGTTTGTCTCTATGTGGCCCTGCGATGAACTGGCCACTTGTCCAGGGTGCCACCCTGCCTTCACCCTGAGACAGCTGGGAGAGGCTCCAGCAGAGCCCCAGGACCCTGAATAGGAATAAGCGGGTATAGAAGATGAATGGATGGATGGAAATTGAGTATCTCAGTTGTACAATTATTCATCAACAAATCAGTTCATAAGATGGTGCATAGAGAGTAAGAAAAATTTAATAAATTGCTACCACACTAAAAAGAGAGAGAGAGAGAGAAAGAGAGAGAGAGAGAGAGAGAGAGAGAGAGAGAGAGAGTTCAGTTTCATGTTAAAATGTACAATGTGAAAATTTCACATTTTCACGTGATCATTTTCACATTACGACGTGAAATTGTCATGTTATTTAGCCAAACTTTTCTGTTACACGTTAAAACGTGATGCGTGATTCACGGATTGGAAAATTTCAGATTTCCGCCTGCAAAATTTTCCAATTCCACAATCCGCGACCTGTGTATGCTTCCACGTCATCGTCTGCTGGAACAAATACCGCAAGTGTTTCCCGCCTTCTAGAGTCTGCAACCTGGACTAGGCTAGTCAAGCTAGCTAGCCGCAAACGGTGGTGGAATGTATTTCCTGAACGGAGGCGGAGTCCCAGTGAGACACAGAGTTAAGCCTCTACTCAGGAAATCCACTCTTCAGTTAGGAGTCAGCTAGCACGCTAGCATTTTAGCGGTGCTGTGGCTACGACCAGCCAACTCTTCAACACAACGTGTTTTGCTGTTTGGGGATACTTTACAAATGGAAACACCATAAAGCGAAGCCAACGTTAATTCGAGAGGCGGAAGCTCCGTCACGACGTACAAAGTAAGCACTGACGTGTGCCACGTTAAAATCCAGAGTTTCTACTGACAGGGGGCGGAAAGACCAAACGAGCCTTAATGTAAACAGGTGCATTTTATACGTGCACATCGAGAGGAGTTTATCCCAGCCTTGTACAGAACCAACAATATTGGTAACAATGATATTAAATCAAGCAGAGTTCTGGTGTTGGAACAGTACCGGTATCTGCACGCATCCAAATGAAGGGATCGGGATCGGATCTGGATCAGATCAGAATCAGATCGGGGTCAGATCGGGATTGTCCCCCTATGAAGTCCCATTTTACTTCACCGGCAGATCTTTTTTCCGTTTCATCCTGTTTTTGCTAAAACTCAAAGGTTTGATCGTCACAACTGAGGCGCCAGAAGAGGAAGAACCTTTTTTTGTGGTGGGGCGGAGTTTGTTTGTTGTTTTCTAACTACATCGGTATTTGCACAACATTATGTAATATGTTATGCAATAGTCCTTTTTTAAGCAGCGTGTCCTGTTTTCTCTTCATCTTCTTCTTCTTCTCATTGCATTGATGTTTTTGACCTTCTTCAACTGTGTGTGTGTGTGTGTGTGTGTGTGTGTGTGTGTGTGTGTCTGTGTGTGTGTGTGTGTGTGTTGTGTTTCAGAGTCTCCGGCCACTCCGCCGCTGCCCGTGATGATACCAACCGCTTCCTCATCCTGCCCCAGTGCCAGTAAGAAGCTCTGTGGTTTCTGCTGTGATGACCTCATGTCACTGATCTTAGATTTTATTTTTTTGATCTCATCTCTCCTCTGGGGGCTTGTGTGTGTGTGTGTGTGTGTGTGTGTGTGTGTGTGTGTGTGTGTCGGGGGTGGGGGGGGGTATAATTAGAATGCCTTTATTTATCCCACACTGGGGAAATGTACATTATTACAGCAACATGTTGTGCAATAGATGAAGAAAAAGTTCTATGAAAAAGAAAAAAGGAATTTTTTACATTACATTACATACAATTAAATGTTTTTAATTACATTAAAAATATATAGATTTAAGTGTTTAATTGCATCTTCATAAAGTGTTTTGTGAAGTGTAATTGAGAATTGTGTGTGTGTGTGTGTGATTTGTTGCTTTGTGCTGTGTTTTCAGGTGGATTCAGGTTGGTGGTGGCGGTGGCGGTGGTGGTGGCAGCTCTGCTCCTCTCACTGCTCACCATCATTTCTGTCTGTAAGAACTTTATTTATATACACATCACATGAGCCAGACAGACACTGGAGCTGGACAACTGACTGACTGGCTGGCTGACTGACTGGCTGACTGACTGACTGACTGGCTGGCTGGCTGGCTGGCTGGCTGGTTGACTGGCTGGCTGGCTGATTGACTGACTGACTGGCTGACTGGCTGGCTGGTTGACTGGCTGGCTGACTGGCTGGCTGGCTGGCTGGCTGGCTGGTTGACTGACTGACTGGCTGACTGGCTGGCTGACTGACTGACTGGCTGGCTGGCTGGCTAACCGACTGACTGGCTGGTTGACTGGCTGGCTGACTGGCTGGCTGACTGACTGGCTGGCTGGCTGGCTGGCTGGCTAACCGACTGACTGGCTGACTGGCTGGCTGGCTGGCTGGCTGGCTGACTGACTGACTGGCTGGCTGGCTGGTTGACTGGCTGGCTGACTGACTGGCTGGCTGGCTGGCTGGCTAACCGACTGACTGGCTGGCTGACTGGCTGGCTGGCTGGCTGGCTGGCTGGCTGGTTGACTGGCTGACTGGCTGGCTGACTTGTGCTCTGTGTTTGTTCTTCTTTGTCTCAATCTTCTCCACTGCCAGACGTCTGCTGCCAAAGAAGCAAATGGAGAGCAAGAGAAGAACAGCAGCTGTGGCAGCGCAGCCAAGAGGTAGGAGAGGAGAGCGCATGCACACACACACACACACACACACACACACACACACACACACACACACACACACACAGCCTCCAGTCAGTCCGCCCACCTCAGCATCATCCACACCTTCTGAAAATGAGTTTTAGGGTTTTTAATGCAGTGATACCACTGTTTGACAGAGTGAGTACAGTGCGAGTACTTGCACTTCAGTCCTCAGCAGTACTCAACAGTACTTAATAAGAGCATCACACAAGGTAGAGTTACTTTGATTTGTGAACTTTCCAACAGTTGTTGTGTTAGAAGCATTTCTCAGCATGTCGTCCCAGAACTTGATGATTTAACTGCAGTAAAAACTGAATGGAACAAAATCGTCATATGCATACATACTGTATATACAACTGGTATCATTGTGTCTTGGTATAGGCATGTATTTTTTAAACAGGTTACCCCTAATCATTATCATTATTATTATTATTTATTCATTTATTTTTATTGATATTCATAGAAACCACAGTAATAATTGCTTTTTTTTTTCAACCCGAAAGACAAAAAAAGGGGTAGAATAAAATAAAAGAAGCTCCGGGTCCATCAGCTGCTTTCTGAACCAGAGAGAAGCGTCAGCTGAGCTTCCAGTTTGACACACAACTCCTGCATGTCAAGACCATGATTATTGCACAAACACAAACCTCCTTTTCTTCAACAAACAAACAAAAAAATTCCATTATTTGAGCCGGCCCAGCCCAATAAAGTGAGACTGTCTGGACTCGGCTGTGAGTGGGTTAAAACAATGTTTAATAAATAAATTAAACTAAATATAAAGTTGATGACTTTGGCATAGTCATCGACTTTATATTTAATTGATGTGGTTTTATGCTTGTTTCATTTGATTTGATAGGGCACCGTCTTGTTTTTATCATTGATGTACTTTTAAACAATACAATATTGCCTTTGCTAGTCATGCTAGTTTTTCACATTAGCATATCGAAACCAATACCGTTACCGTGACCCAAAAACCGTGACGCATGCATACCGAACCGTGGCACCACCGCACCGCTGCAGCAGCAGCGCCAATCACCTTCCTTTCTCCTCCCCGCTGCTGTGTCCCTGAAGGAGGCCGCTTACGCTGAAGTAGACATGCAACACCACCACCACCACCAGGCCGCCCCGGGAACTGCGTCGAAAATGATTTACACCACCGCCGGTGCTGCCGACTGGCATGGCGATCACGTGGAGGAAAACGGCGGCGACTCGTATTCCAGCGCGTGGGAGCCGAAGCAGGCGCCCGCCTACTCCACCGTGGGCCACCCAGCAGCACCTCCTGCTGCTGCTGCTGCTGAAGACCCTGACAGCAACTTCTATCACACTGTCGGCCCGCACTGAGCACATCCAGCTATACTTCAGTGAAGAGACACCGTTATATACAGAAATATATCTCCGCTACTGTGTGCCAGGTTCTCTGTGATTTCATGTTGGTGACACACTCGGCCGAACTTGAAGAGGCCTCAGAACCTCAGAAATGATGCTCGGAACAACTCAGAATAAAGTTTCACTGCTTCTATTTTCATGATTCTTTTTTTTTTTAATAAGTTTTTTTTGGCAGCAGGTTTGAACAGGTTGAAAACCTAAATAAGGGTGTGAAACAAATGACATCAAGTTCCATAAAACAACTGAAAAGACTGTTTTTTTTTTTTTTACCATTGTCAACATAAACACATCATATTGGAAAGTAGTGAATCAAACAAACTCAACAATCAACCAGCATAATCACAACCGACGAAAGCAGATGAGCAGCGGACTGAAGTGTGCTCCTTTTATACTGGTGGTTGAGGTTGATTGGCATCTGGAGCATTAGTGTCTTCACAGAGATCAGTGTCGTTAATAATAGTAATAATAATAATATATAACTAAAGGCTAACTGGAAAAAAAATGGTTATTTCAGGAGAGCAGAGCAAACTGGTTGTTCTTCATATTCAGAAAGGTTGGTGACCTTTGACCTTTGTTCTGAAGAGCGAACAACTCAGACTGGCTCTCTGCAGCTATTACGGGCTGCAAACTGAGCAGTGAGCGAGTCAAGCGCGCGCGCGTGTGTGTCTGAGTGTGTGTGTGTGTGTGTGTGTGTGTGTGTGTGTGTTTTAACACACATATTAATGTTCTCCCTGTTCATTTTTATAAATAGCCGGGATGCATAAATAAATCTAATACGCGTTAGTTAAAAATGCTGATGTTAAAATGATAAAAAAAAAAGGCTTATTTAGATAGCCCCCCCCCACACACACACACACACACACACACACACACACACACACACACACACACACACACACACACACACACAGTTGCAGAAGCTCAAAAGCACACACATTTTGGGATTTTTCTTTACAAGGTTGTCAGTCCGGCTGTTTTCCTGGAGTGTAGGCGTGAACGTTTCGTGTACGGAACCTTTGTTGCCACTCTGACGTTTCCGTCGGAACAAACTGTGGTGGGACTCCGACCGGGACAGCGGGGCAGGAAGCGGCTTCGCAACTTGTTGCCACGTCGGAACTAGCGCAGATCCGGTTCATTGTTTTATTGCAATATAACGAGGGAAAACTTCTTTTTTTCCCAAGGGTTTTGTTTATCCGTCGCAGTGATGGTAAGTGAAGGCGTTTGTGCGGTTTTAAAAGTCCAATAATGTTTCCTGTCCGTTACTCAAACGTTGAGTGTTAGCTGTCTGACTAGCACAGCGGCTAACCTCAGGTGAGCTGTACCGTTTTATCCGCCGAAGACGCCTTCACATCTTGGAATTGTCTTTTGTGTGTTTTCAGGTTTCCGTCATCAACACGGTGGACACGTCTCACGAAGACATGATCGTAAGTTTGTAATCCTTCCCATTCAGCTCAGGCTCGGCGAGTTAGCCAGCTAACGGTAGCAATCCTTGCAAAGTAAATACGTGTCGTGTCTCCCTCGCAGCGTCCAAGAGGATCGTGTCGAGATGACAGCCTGAGTCATTTCTGTACTTTATAGTTGTTTGTCGTCGTCGTCCTCGTTTTCGTTTTGTTCATGCAAACCCTTCACAAGCACAACTGCAGCAGCAGGCCAGTGGTCCAGGTGACGGTTGAAAGTCCCCTGTCAGAGGGTCTTTAACACCTCTCTGACTTGTCAAGATGAACTTGTTTTTTGTTTTTTTCTTCTTCTTCTTAAAATCACGCCTCTCAGGGAAGAAATAGTAATACAACAAAAGAGTTTAGTCTGAGCAGTTGAGAGGGTTCAGTTCCGACTTTGTCCACATTACACTGGTTTGAGACCAGTTTGACAAACGTAATCTAGTGGTTGGAAGTCTGGAGTTGGAGATGTTTTGTGCGACTGTCTTCCTATTGGACGACGTCTCAAACTGGACTTCTTCTTCTAATCCAAGTTTTATACCATCACAATCAATGAACTTTTTATATATATACACACACACACACACGTACTCATAAAAAATAAATGTTAATGTCTAATTGTACTTGAAATGATGATGCTGGTGTCCATATAGAAGATGATGGTAAGAGTTTGACAGTCGGACAGATCACACTCTGACATCCTCTCATTGTACAGGAAGTAGCGGCTGCTCGGTAGAAGGTAATTGGTCTGATTTGTGTGTGTGTGTGTGTGTGTGTGTGTGTGTGTGTGTGTGTGTGTGTGTGTGTGTGTGTGTGTGTGTGTGTGTGTGTGTGCGTGCTTGGCAGCACGACGCCCAGATGGACTACTACGGCACTCGACTGGCCACCTGCTCGTCGGACCGGACCGTCAAGATCTTTGACGTGAGGAACGGGGGCCAGATCCTGGTGGCCGACCTGCGAGGGTGAGAGCAGGTCCTCGCAGGGCAGTAGAGGAGAAAAAAAATGAAATAAATAAATAAACTATGGCGTGAAAAAGGAAGGAAAATCAAATACTTACGCCAGTATGGACAGTTCTGACGTTGACGTTCATGACATTGAACATACAAATAAGTGTTTTATTGCACCTTAATGGAATTGTGAGTGCAATAAAACACTTTTGTATGAGCATACATTTGTATGTTCAATGTCATGAACGTCAACGTCACTAGCCCAGTGGCAATATATCCCATCATGCAATGCGTCACTCACGCTGACCCAAAGTTGTGTGTGTGTGTGTGTGTGTGTGTGTGTGTGTGTGTGTGTGTGTGTGTGTGTGTGTGTGTGTGTGTGTGTGTGTGTGTGTGTGTGTGTGTGTGTGTGTGTGTGTGTGTGTGTGTGTGTAGTCACGAGGGCCCTGTGTGGCAGGTGGCCTGGGCTCACCCCATGTTCGGCAACGTGCTGGCCTCCTGCTCCTACGACCGCAAGGTGATCGTGTGGAAGGAGGAGAACGGCTCCTGGGACAAGATGTACGAGTACACAGGACACGAGTCGTCAGGTCAGGACGCCTGCTGCTGCTGCTCCCTGTGGTGCTGGTGGAGAACTCAAAGGTTTGACCTACTGTGTGTGTGTGTCTTCACAGTCAACTCGGTGTGCTGGGGTCCCTACGACTTTGGTCTGATTCTGGCGTGCGGCAGCTCTGATGGCAACATCTCCATCTTGACGCTGAGTGGCGACCAGCAGTGGAGCGTCAAGAAGATCAGCGCCCACACGGTGTGTGTGTGTGTGTGTGTGTGTGTGTGTGTGTGTGTGTGTGTGTGTGTGTGTGTGTGTGTGTGTGTGTGTGTGTGTGTGTGTGTGTGCGTGGAATGTACTGTATTTATTATTTTTTATTGCGTTGTCTTTTATGAAAAGCGCAATACAAATAAAATGTATTATTATGTATACATACACACATACATACGTTTTCATGTATATGCATATATATTTATATGTATGTTTGTATGTGTTTATGTACATGTATATCTGTGTCTGTGCTGCAGATTGGCTGTAACGCGGTCAGCTGGGCTCCAGCCGTCGTCCCCGGCAGCCTCATCGAGCAGCCGTCCGGCCACAAGCCAAACTACGTCAAGCGCTTCGTCTCAGGAGGCTGCGACAACCTGGTCAAGCTGTGGAAGTGAGTGGAGCTGCAGCTGCTGCTGCTGCTGCTGCTGTATCTAGTCAGACTGAGATGTGATGATGATTCCCGACCCCACCAGGGAGGAGGACGGCCAGTGGAAGGAGGACCAGAAGCTGGAGGCCCACAGTGACTGGGTGAGGGACGTGGGCTGGGCGCCCTCCATCGGCCTGCCCACCAGCACCATCGCCAGCTGCTCCCAGGTCAGACAAACCGCTGCAGCAGGGGTCAGGGGTCGGCAGTCCAGGTTTATTTTGAACTCTAATTGAGAAACGTCATGGGAACGTTGAGCCACGAGAGCTCGTTGGAAAACACAAGAAATGACAAGATTAGGTTTTCCTCCACCAAGATGTTGATTTCATTTCATTTCATTTTTAAATGTTTTTTTATTATTTCATTTCATTTTATTTTATTCTACTTTACTCTGGCCCGGACTGGGATGGCACAGGATTCTATTTAATTAATTGTTAATTAATTAATTTTCTTTACACTGGGATGGGATAATGTGATATTTATTTATTTATTTATCTATCTATCTATCTATCTATCTATCTATCTATCTATCTATCTATCTATCTATCTGTCTATCTATCTATGTAATTGGAACTGGGATGGGACAGGATGTTTTTTTAATTTCATTTCTTTTAATGATTTATTTAATGTATTTTTCTTCACTCTGGGACTGAGATGGGGAAATGGGATTTTCATGTATCAATGGATTAATTAATACATCAATCAGATTGTGGGGTCTGGGTTGATATGCGGTCGGGTCGGGTCGGGTCGGGTCGGGTGCTGACCTCTGGTGTCTTCTCCTCTGGTCCAATGGGCTCGGCAGGACGGACGCGTGTTCATCTGGACGTGCGACGAGCCGGCGGGCAACACGTGGACGGCCAAACTGCTGCACAAGTTCAACGACGTGGTTTGGCACGTCAGCTGGTCCATCACCGGCAACATCCTGGCCGTGTCGGGGGGCGACAACAAGGTCAGCGGTCACAATCCGAGTAGACCATCAAGCGGAAATGATCTCGTGTCGCTGCAGGAGAGCACGATGAAAGAGAAGTGGCGTAAATAAGGAAGTAAATGCATCAATAGAACTGGAGGGACTAAATTAAAGCTGCAAGCAGCGTTGAAGGGACTGAGCCTGCCAGTTTTAGGGTGTTTATAGAGACGGCAATTTTCTTTTTTGCAAATTGCAAACTGGGGTTGAAAGCTGCCAGGGGAGTTCCAAACACCAGCAACACACCAGCCTAGAGAAGTGCCCCCCTGTGGCGGCTGCAGGTACTGTTCACTCCCCGGTCATGTCGACGCTGCGTCTGCTCAGTATTTTGCAGCGTGATCAAAGATGCGACGTCAGTCATCGCAGAGGAACTGCAGTTGAAGGACGGCGGTGCAAAAATAATGAAAATCATTTTTTTTCACTTTCCCGCCTCCAGGTGACGCTGTGGAAGGAGTCTGTGGACGGTCAGTGGGCGTGTATCAGCGACGTCAGCAAGGGTCAGGCAGCCGTCTCCAGCATCACAGACACACAGCAGAACGAGCAGTGACACACACACACACACACACACACACACACGGTCCGCAGTCCTCGGAGATGAACGAAGCCTTTCTTAAAAAAAAGTACCAAACCAAGCGAGCAGCAGATGATGATGATGATGGTGGTGATGATGAAGATGTTGGGCCTCTTGGTCTCCTGGACTCAGTTCCCCTCAAAGCTCCAGAACCTTCAGCTCATTGGGTTTTTGTTTGTTTGTTTCCCTCGGCTGCTGAGCAGACAGTCGACTGAAGCGCAGGTTCTAACTCAACCCAGTTTGGATCTCCGACTCCGCCCATGATGCTCTGTTCCTGAAGACATTCCACCTCCTGCAGCAGCAGAGAACCAAACTCCAAATTGACTGCTCTGCTCCTCAACTGATGATGATGATGATGATGATGATGACTAATATTATTAAAAGCCAAACAAGCAGCCCCTGTTCTGTGCTCAGGTGTTCATGAGGTCTGATGTTGCTCTTTACTATCATCTCTTCTGGCTCTAACTGAGTCAAACAACACAGAAACCCAACCGGCGGCGCTTTGTTTCCTCTCAGCCGTCTGACGACGCGGCTGCGTTGCTGTTTTTTCACAGTTGATGTAATTAAAATATGATTTAAAAAGAACGGCTGGTGTGGCTCCCTGTTGTGTCACTGTTGCCATTGGTGTTGCAGCGTTCTGAGCTGGGTCCGGGTCTCTAGATCACTCGTGTAGGCTCTCGGTCTCGGACCGGACCGGACCGACCCGCTGGTGATGTTTGATGGAGAGCCTGGCTGGAGACTGGAAGCAAAGAAAGCTTCTGCTTGACCTCCTCGTCCCTCTGGAGCCCAGCAGAACTATGAGCGTGAGTGAGAGGAGAGGAGAGGAGTGTTTTGTTTTTTTAGCTCTGTGACGGCATGAGAATGGTCAATGACGGTCACGATCATAAATGAGAAGAGAACTGTGCAGGTCATCGTGTGAACACAGCAGAATTAAAGTCAGTCGTTGCAGAAAGTCAAAGAAATATTTGGCTTTTCTTATTCTATGTCCTCAAGCAGCTCAGATGATCCGATCGGAGGCCGCAGCTCGTCCTCATGTTTCATCACCTGTGCATGTGACACCTGAGACACCCCCTGACCTGGACATGGCTCCGCCCCTCCTCCATTGGCTCCGCCCTGCGGAGCTTTTAAGGGACCTGCGGACTCCCAGCGCTCACCTCTCTGCGCCCAGTTGGCCTCGCCTGGACTCACCTGCTGCTGCTCCGTCGCCCTCCCGTGTCGTCCATCATGAGTCTGAGCCGCAGCAAGAGGATCAGCTGCAGCAGCTCCGTCCGCAGCGCCAGCGCCAGCCGCAGGCTGAGCGGCCTGAGCCCGTCGGCGCCGCCTCCGCTGGGGGGCTTCAGCGGCGTCTCGCTGGGCAGCAGCTCCCTGTACGCCAACGGCCACCACCACCAGGGGGCGCTGGGGGTCCCGCTGGCCTCGCTGTCCGTCAACAGGAGCCTGCTGGCGCCGCTGGACCTGGAGATCGACCCGAGCCTGTCGCTGAGCCGCAGCCACGAGAAGGAGCAGATCAAGAGCCTCAACAACCGCTTCGCCAGCTTCATTGACAAGGTGGACGCACACTCGCAGAGAGAGAGAGAGAGACACACACACACACACACACACACACACACACACACACAGAGAGAGAGAGAGAGAGACACACACACACACACACACACACAGAGAGAGAGACACACACACACACAGAGAGAGAGAGAGAGAGAGAGACACACACACACACACACACAGAGACACACACACACACACAGCGAGAGAGAGAGAGAGAGACACAACACACACACACACTGCTGAAACCTCTGTCAATTTTACAAAAGAAAAACTGTTTACAAACGCAGTGTATTTATGAATAAAATCCTAGAAACCCATCTTGTTCTAGCAGGATGAATAATACGATGCGATAGAATCTATGAAGCCTGCAGCTGCCTGCTCTGCTCTCCTCTTCATTTGCACACTGAAGGTGCAAGCTACACACCTGTGTGTGTGTGTGTGTGTGTGTGTGTGTGTGTGTGTGTGTGTGTCCACCTTAATGCAGGTCTGACTGGTGACTTAGAGGTTAGGTCCAGACTAAGACCAGGGTTATGGTTAGACTGAGACTAGAGTTAGGTCCAGGCTAAGACTAGGGTTATGGTTAGACTGAGACTAGAGTTAGGTCCAGGCTAAGACTAGGGTTAGGTCCAGGCTAAGACTAGGGTTAGGTCCAGACTAAGACCAGGGTTATGGTTAGACTGAGACTAGAGTTAGGTCCAGGCTAAGACTAGGGTTAGGTCCAGACTAAGACCCGGTTCGCCTGGGTGAGAACCACCTGGTTCTCTCTGGCTCGGCCGCCCAGAGAGAGAGAGAACCTGCTTGTTCTCACGGAGTCGGTGACACGGCGTCACAATGGAGCCTTTGTTTGTCCTCTCACATCCGCGGATCCACTTCAAACCCCCCCAAGGGGACTCCGGTCCGGTTGCCGAACCAACCAAGGCTCCTCATTGTTCCAAACACACAGCGTCCTTTCTTTAGGAGCCGGAAGGAAGCCTCGGCTCGTTCCTGACGAAGAAGAAGAGGAAGAAGAAGAGTGGAGCAGGTTGGAAGAATCCTCCCACTGAGCCACGGAGGGGGAACCAGTCGTCAATCAGCGATCCATATTTGATGCGTCTGGACTCAGGTTTCCAGTAAGGGGGTAACAGAGGGTGAGGGGGTTGCGGAGGGGGTGGGGTCTCCTGCTTTGTTTCATGAGCTGATACGTCTGATTGGGTTTCACGTCAGCAACACGATCTGGACTCGGTCCGCTCGTCCGTTCAGGAAGGATGAGTCTCATCAGAGCTTCTCGTCTTCGTTTACTCAGTGGAACGGTTCCACCCTGCAGCTCAGAGCTGCTTCGCTGCTAACAACAACAACAACAACAACAAAATCCCTGATGCTGCTGGGCAGAGACTGAGTTTCAGAGGTCACCCGGTAGCAACAAAACAAAGATGAGTGGTGAATCTCGAGTTTCCAGCCTCAGAGTCTCGGCTTTCAGAGTGAAAGCCAGCAGGGGAAAGTGTGTCACCTGTAGGGGGGCGCTAGTGAGTGACATGTGAGATTGTGTGTCAGAGACAACGCGTCTTTGTTTCTGTCGTCACTCATCATTGCATTTTATTGCAGTTGGAGATTTCGAGAAGAAACAGCGACATCAAGTGGTTACATTTTAGATTGCAGCGCTCGTTTTCCACCGTCCACCTTCTTCTTCTTCGTTGGTTTAATTAGGGAACGCCAGCATTCACTCTAAATACAAAACAAACTGTCAGACAGCCTGGATTGTCCCCACCAGGCTTCCTTAGAAGTAGATATCTGTCTATCTATCTATCTATCCATCTATCTATCTATTTCTATCTATCTATCCTTAGAAGTATTAGAAATAGTGTAGTTCAAGATGGCAGCTAATTATATACACACATGTATATATACATATGCATATATACATAACCTCACAACGTGAGTACACCCCTTATTTTGCAAAAATTTGATTATGTCAAAATTTACCAAAGATAAAATGACACTTTGATACGTGTAAAGTAGTCCGTGCAAATGTGCTCTCTCATCAAAGTAACTCAACACACAACAATAATGTAATATATAATATATACATAATATATGTCTAAACTGCTAGCAACAAAAGTGAATACATCAATCAGAGACATTTTATGGGTAGGACTTACTGTTATTGTACTGCAAGTATACACTGTTATTAATGTATTCATGGGCAGTACATTAAGATTGTAATCAATGTAAAGATCATAAATCATTTTACACACTGCACCTGGAAATGATTGTCAGTGAAACGCAGCCCTCCACTGGTGCTGCTCAGACATTCAGCAGCTCCTTCACCCACTGCAGCAGATAAACCAATCAGCATCACCCAGTAGCCTCCAAGCCAGGAGCCCCCGGATCGCAGAGACAGGTGATAGTCAGAGACCCCCAGAGGAGGTCCAAACCTCCTGGCCCCGGGTGGGAGGAGCCACGAAACGGCCCCACTGAGTCCTGCCGTAACCGGATCAGTCAGGTCAGGACTCGGCGAGGAACACGACTCCCTCAGGGACCCAGGAGGCACAATGGACACAGGGAAACTGGAGCTGGTGACGCCCAGAGCTCCTCATCTGTCCCAGAGAGGTGACTGAGGACTTGAAGCTTCGGCGGGCGGAGTCAATCCCTGGCTGGGGGCGTGGTCACTATCACACACCTCCATGGCGATAAAGTGGGAAAGAGCTTTGTCCAGCTCATTGTTGTCTAAGGTGCTTTGATGACTTCCCACCTTGACTAACCCCTCTACTGGCCTCCCTCCATTGGCTTCCTGTACATTTTAGGATTGATTTTAAAATGTTATTGTTTGCTTTTAAGTGCCTAAGCAACCTGGCACCCACCTACCTCCCCGACCTGCCGGAACCCTATGTTCCTTCAAGGTCCTCTGCTTCTCCTGGCTGTTCCTAAATCCAGGATGAAGCTCAGGCCAGGCTGGGCTGTGGCAGCAGCAGCCCCAAAGCTGTTACAGGCCCCATCCTTGTTGATGACAAACCTCTTGAGTTTATGGAAGATTTCACCGACCTGGGCATCATGAGTGAGCACGGCGGAGCGTCAAAAGACATCAAAGCAAGGCTGGGAAACTCTCAGGGTGCCTTCTCCCAACTCTGTTCCATCTGGAGATCCAAACAACACAGCCTTCAAACAAAGATGCTCCTCTGCAACAGCAATGTCCAACCTGTTCTGCTGTACGGTTCTGAAAGCTGGGGAGTGGCCTAAACAGACACGAGGAGAGTGGAAGTGTACAAATAGTGAACAAATACGGCTCGCTTTTATTCTTTGGCTTTTCAAACACAGTATGACTGACGAACCCCAGCAAACAATCTCAGATCTGTCTCTGCGGCGTCAGCATGAGTATGCTAACAGATTCGCACAAACCACTGAAGGCTAAATGCTGGACGGTTCCTGCTCATTGAGGTGTCAACTCATTCGTTCACAAATGCTGTTACTGATTTAGAGGACCTTCTCCCTCCTCCAACCATGTGACCTCAGGTGCGGTTCCTGGAGCAGCAGAACAAGATGCTGGAGACCAAGCTGGAGCTGCTGCAGTCGCAGGGCGTGGGCCGCTCCAACGTGGAGCCCATGTTTGAGGCCTACATGGCCGGTCTGAGGCGGCAGATGGACCTGGTGAACAACGACAAGACCAAGCTGGACGGGGAGCTGAGGAACATGCAGGGACTGGTGGAGGACTACAAGCACAAGTAATGACGATGGTGATGATGGAGGAGATGATGATATGATGGTGATGGTGATGGTGATGATGATGGTGATGATGGTGACCACATCGTCACTCTCACCTCTGTCTCTGTCTCAGGTACGAGGACGAGATTAACAAGAGGAACAACCTGGAGAACGATTTTGTCATCCTGAAGAAGGTTGGGACACACACACACACACACACTAATGTGCACTGTCTGTAAATACCTGATTGCTAATGTTAATCGTGTGTGTGTGTGTGTGTGTGTGTGTGTGTGTGTGTGTGTGTGTGTGTGTGTGTCCAGGATGTGGACTCAGCCTACCTGGTGAAGGCTGACCTGGAGGACAAAGTTGGATCTCTGACTGATGAGATCAACTTCCTGCGTAACATCTACGAGGAGGTGTGTGTTTTTTCTTTCTTTGTTGGTTTGTGTGTTTGTTTTACACACATCTCCTCCCTTGACTCCTCCCACCCGCAGGAGCTGCGCGAGCTGCAGGCCAGCATCAAGGACACGTCGGTGGTGGTGCAGATGGACAACACCCGCAGCCTGAACATGGAGCAGATCGTGGCCGAGGTGAAGGCCCAGTACGAGGAGGTCGCTGGCCGGAGCCGAGAGGAGGCCGAGGCCTGGTACCGTAGCAGGGTGAGGACCGGGAGGGGGCGGAACCACAGTGTGACATCATCGCCTGTGGTGTGCAACGGTGCCAGGTCCAGTATCAATCCGGTACCAAACTAATTCAGGGCCAGAATCGTAAATGAAGGTGAAAGTGTCGTCAGGAAAGCATCGCTCTCAGCAGTCCCAATCTATGCCGATACCTACATTGCTTTCGATATTGGCGATATTTGGGTGGATACGCCCACCACTCATCATTACTCAGACAGCTACAATGTCCACATGACTGCTTGTTTATCATTCTAATTGTTACTGTGGATGTTTGTATTTATTAGGGAAATTTTCAGCGCTGCCGTGTAAACAGCGTTGTTTACACGGCAGCAGTAGGTCGGAAGTAACGGCAAACGAGTGGCGTGTTGTGAAATGAGCTCCCTGACTTCCTGTCTGCAGTTCGACCAGATGTCGGTGCAGGCCAGCCAGTACGGGGACGAGCTGCGGGTGGTGAAGGGCGAGGTGGCCGAGGTCAACCGCCTGATTGGCCGACTGCAGACCGAGATCGAGGCCGTCAAGGCCCAGGTGAGTGAGCGGCCGAACCCACGGGCTCCGCCCCTTTTCTTGACCCCCGGAGGACAAACGACCCGACTCTCGGCGCTCGCCGTGTCCTCCAGCGAGGCAGCCTGGAGAACCAGCTGGCTGAGGCGGAGGAGCGCGGGGAGATGGCCGTGAAGGAGGCCAAGGCTCGGACCCGGGACCTGGAGGACGCCCTGCAGCGGGCCAAGCAGGACATGGCCCGCCAGCTGCGGGAGTACCAGGTGGGAGCCTGCGGGGGGAGCCCAGGAGCACGGCCTTCACCGCCGTGGGGTGAAATATGAAGTCAACGTGGTGCTTTTCTCCTTCCGCCACCCACAGGACCTGATGAACGTGAAGCTGGCCCTGGACATTGAGATTGCCACCTACAGGAAGCTGCTGGAGGGAGAGGAGGACAGGTGGGAGGAGCTGGAGGAGGGGCTCTAGAAGGTCTGCGTGTTTCACCCCCTCAACTGTCTGTTTCTTCTCCTGCAGACTGGGACAGCAGTCCGTCCTCAACATCCAGGCCGTCTCCGGCTACAGTAAGTCACAGATTCCACCAGCGGGGGGCGACGTGGAGCACTGACTGCGACCTGCTGTGCAAACAGACAAACAAACACAAGCTACACAACAAGCTACACGAGTCATACGACGACTTTTTCAATGACTTGTCGCCGACTCTTTGTTGCAGGCAGTAAGAGCAGCAACGGCTACCACAGCGCCGGCTCCTCTCCAGGCCCCAAGCTGCTGATAAAGACGACGGAGACCAGGGACAACTCCAGATACAGCTCTCACTGAGCACCTGCTGCGTTCCTTTCAATTCTCACAACTTTGAATCTTTTGCAGACTCGCAGAATAGCTTCTGATTCAGTTAAAACGACAACAACAATGTACACTTAGACTCAGGACTCAAACTGAGGTATATTCAGAAATGATAGTGAACGTAGAAAAATACTTTAATATTCATGATGTGGTGGGAGTACAATGACTAAAGACCCCCCCCCCCCCCAGTTAGAGCCAGAAGGCAGAAGGCTTGTGACCTCTGCGCCTGCTCGTGATGTACCAGTAGTCTCTAGAGTTGTGTTGGGAATCAGTGCCTTGCTAGCGTTGTGCCTGGGATGTCGTGGGATGTTGTTATCGGGTCATGCAGGTTACTCAATAAAACGTAGAAACAGACTCTTTATTGTTCATGCCTTGTCATTTGTCTCAACTGTTGCATCAACCCGTCAGGTGACCAATCAGCTTCTCATTGAACCTCTGTCTTCTGGTTTTAAGAGGAGAGAGAGAAGTTTTCTTTCATTCACTGGTTAAAATGTCCTGTTGTTCCTGTGAGAGCAACTGTAATCACAGAAATGCCACCGTCTCATACTGACACCGTATTTACTTTTACTGTCTGTTTCAGTCACGACGGGTGTTTGCTGACTTTCAGTACAGACAAAAGCATACAAAGGGGAAGATTTGTTTCATAACTGAAGGTGTTGTCAATGCCTATGTTCATAATATACACATTGTAATCCTTTCATACAAACACTTCCTCATTTGAAGTCGTTTTTTTTGTTTTTTGTCTTTTACCTGGATGGAAAATAAAATAGTCGCCTTTTTCTTTAAAGCAGTTTGCTTCCGCGTCGGCCTCCGTAGCGAGGCGGAAATGATGTAAACGGGGAAGGAGGCGGAGTCAGAGTGAGCCCCCCCCCCCCCCCCCCCCCAAAAAAAAAGCAACTAACGCCTTCGCCGACCAATCAGTGTTTGCCGTGCGAGTGCGTCACAACCGGCTGCGCCATGTCAACCAACCACGGCCAACTCGACGTTTACATATTCATAACTTTCCGCGGGCTTTTTTGGTCACGTGGTCGTTTCGCGCGAAAACCCCATCGAGAGGTGGAGCTGCTGTCGCCGTGACAAAGACTGAGACACTCAGGCTCGACATCATGGAGGTGAGTGAGGAAACTTTCTGTCTGTCTGCTCGTCCCAACTCTCCAGCGAGCGTGCTCGCGGTGGGAGCGCGAGGCCGCCTCGCGTGGTGAACAATGTCCGGGCGCCGACTGACTGGCGGCATTGATTTACAGCCGCGAGTCGAAGGAAGTCGAAGACTAATTTGTTGGAAGACGGTGTTTCGGAATTAAACCCGCGCGCTGCTCAGAACCCCTTTGGTTCTCCGGTGGTGGATCGGTTCCATCGTCTCTTCTGGAAAACACCGACTTCCCGGCACGTGGATGAAAGTGTTTTTTGTTTCTGCGCTCCCGGCAGGATTCTTCTCAGTCAGCCAATGCCATGACCAGCCCCGGCAGGACCTCCAGGAGGGGGGAGTACACCTCCAGCCCGGGCCGAGACCTGCCCCCCTTCGAGGACGAGTCGGAGGGTCTGCTGGGAGACAGTCTGCTGCCCGAGGAGGAGGAGGACGGAGACGGGGAGGAGCTCATTGGAGATGGCATGGAGAGGTGAAGACGAACCTTCACTCGACCCACTGTCACAGCTTTCACACCGCGTTGTAATTTGTCATTATTGATGCATTTTGTTTTATTTTTCTATTTTCAACACGGAAAGAAATCTTAAGGAAGCAAAATTCATAAAACACAGAAAAGAAAACTGTTCATTTGTTCATATACAGACGTCCAATTTCACAGATGCTCCTCCCTCGTGTCTGTTCATCGATATGCGTCTGAAATGTTCTTGTCGGCGCTGTGCTCAGGGACTACCGGGCCATCCCGGCGCTGGACACCTACGAGGCGGAAGGTCTGGACCTGGATGAGGAGCTGTCAGAGTTGTCGCCTGGAGCTCGAGCTGCTGCTGAGGAGGCCATGAGGATCAGGGATCGGGAGCACGGCGTGAGCGGCAGGCTCAGGAGAGGACTGCTCTACGGTAAGAAGAAGGGAAAACTCACGTTTTACTTCCTAGTTTTTAAATGGAAGGAAGCCGCAGAGTTCTGGCCTCCTGCTGTTGGGAACTGTAGACGGAGTTTCTTTGTGGCATCGTGATGACGGAGAATTTCTGTGGAGTGATTGAAAATTCCATCGCAGCATTTGGGTGAAACGTGAAGCTATCGCACTATTCTGCGATAATTCTCAGGTTGTAGCATGAAGCTATCGCGCTATTCTGCGATAATTCTCAGGTTGTGGCGTGAAGCTATCGCGCTGTTCTGCGATAATTCTCAGGTTGTAGCGTGAAGGTATCGCGCTATTCTGCGATAATTCTCAGGTTGTAGCGTGAAGCTATCGCGCTATTCTGCGATAATTCTCAGGTTGTAGCGTGAAGCTATCGCGCTATTCTGCGATAATTCTCAGGTTGTAGCGTGAAGCTATCGGCTGAAACTTTGATTATTATTTTGAAGGTCATCACTGCTTTACGTGATAATTGCATTGACTTCAGCCCAGGGTCTTTGGAAGAAAAGAAATGCTGACAAGACCGTTGTGTGGAAAAAAATAAAATGCATGTAATTTTTCATAATTTAAATTTTCCAATAGAAAGCAGGTGCAAGTTAAAAAAAACAAAAAACAATTTTCTTGATAAAAATTTGATGGAATTGATTCTCAATGCTTTCAAACTGTTATTAAATATGCGCTCAGTGTGTCCACCTACTGGTAGGAAATGTAAACAGCCCAGGAGCAGTCATGGTAGTTTGGAGCGATATGGAGTCCTGGTCCTGGTCCTGGTCTCGGTCTCCTGGTGTTGTGAGGGAAGTGAGTTGTGAAGGTGATGAAGGTTCCTGCCGTGTCCTCCAGACAGCGAGGATGAGGACGACGAGCGTCCAGCCGCCCGACGGAGACGCCTGGCTGAGCGGGCAGCAGAGGGCGCCACCGAGGAGGAGGACATGATCGAGAGCATCGAGAACCTGGAGGACATGAAGGTAGGGAGACGGACCCAGATGGAGAGCTTGGGATGTGCTGCGTGGATGTGCTGCATGAGCCGCGGTGTCTGTGGTTCTGCAGGGCCACACGGTGAGGGAGTGGGTCTCCATGCTGGCCCCCCGGCTGGAGATCTACAACAGATTCAAGAACTTCCTGCGCACCCACGTGGATGAAAATGGCCACAACGTCTTCAAAGAGAAGATCAGCGACATGTGCAAAGGTTGGTTGGTCTTCCACTCGGATTTCCTTTCTTCTTCCGGTCGGTCGGTTTGTGTTCAGGGGTTCCCATGGCTTTGATCGGTCCAACACATGCGTGTCCTCCTCCTCCTGTCCCACCAGAGAACAAGGAGAGCCTGGTGGTCAACTATGAAGACCTGGCAGCTCGAGAACATGTCCTGGCCTACTTCTTACCTGAAGCCCCCAGTGAGATGCTGAAGGTGAGTCTGTCTGTCTCCCTGTCATCCTGTCATCCTGCCTGTCTGCCTGTCTGCCTGTCTGCCTGTCTGCCTGTCTGTCTGTCTGTCTGTCTGTCCGTCCGTCCGTCCGTCCCTCCCTCCGTCTGTCTCCCTGTCATCCTGCCTGTCTTTCTGTCTCCCTGTCATCCTGCCTGTCTGCCTGTCTGTCTGTCTGTCCGTCCGTCCGTCCGTCTCTCCGTCTGTCTCCCTGTCATCCTGCCTGTCTGTCTGTCTGTCTGTCTGTCTCCCTATCATCCTGCCTGTCTGCCTGCCTGTCTGTCTGTCCGTCCGTCCGTCCGTCTCCCTGTCATCCTGCCTGTCTCTCTGTCATCCTGTCTGTCTGTCTGTCCGTCCGTCCCTCCGTCTGTCTCCCTGTCATCCTGCCTGTCTCCATGTCATCCTGCCTGTCTGTCTGCATGTCCGTCCATCCGTCCGTCCCTCCGTCTGTCTCCCTGTCATCCTCCCTCCCTGCCTGCCTGCCTGTCTGCCTGCCAGTTGCTTGAGCAGGTCCTCTCTATGAAGTGTACAGATGCAGTGTCCCAGTGTGGTTCTCCATGGATTCTGAGTATGCGGTCAAGTCAATGTTGGGTGAAGTCCAGTGATGGAACCTGGACCTGAACATTGTCATATTTAAAGGAACGTTGTGATGTAGGATCTGAATGGCTACAGTGTTGGAATGACTTGCACCGTGTTCTATTGTCTGTGCTGTGCTGCGGTACTGCAGCAGTGTGTGGCGGTGGTGCCAGAGGTCCTTGGAGGTCCTCACCGAGCTGCGCTTGTCTGCTCAGATCTTCGACGAGGCGGGGAAGGAGGTGGTCATGGCCATGTACCCCAAGTACGACCGCATCGCCCACGAGATCCACGTCCGCATCTGCAACCTGCCGCTGGTGGAGGAGATCCGCTCGCTCAGGTGACCCGCCCGCCGTCCAGGAGTTTCCCCACCAGGAGTCCGTTGGGAGACCACGACCGCCGTCTAGTGGAGGATACATGTCCTCCGCTAGACCTTCTTCTGGTTATTCCTGTGTTAAGATTTGGGAATTTTGGAAAATGTTCCACCGTTGAAAGTTCCTGGATGTAGGGTTCCTGTGGGTGGTGTCACCAAGGTGAAGAACATCTGGGAGTGAAGGACGGAGACCTTCACGATCAGTGAATAGAGGAGCCCTCTGATTGGTTGCTCTTGCTCTTGGCCTGATTCTTCCCCCTGTCTCTGTCTCTCTGTGGTCCAGGCAGCTCCACCTCAACCAGCTGATCCGGACCAGCGGGGTGGTCAGCAGCTGCACCGGTGTGCTCCCTCAGCTCGGCATGGTCAAGTACAACTGCAACAAGTGCAGCTTTGTGCTGGGTCCGTTCTTCCAGTCGCAGACCCAGGAGGTGAAGCCCGGCTCGTGTCCCGAGTGCCAGTCGCAGGGACCCTTCCAGATCAACATGGAGGAGGTGAGGAAGCTTTAATGAGACGCAGAGGTACTGAGAGCTCATGTTGCTGATGCCACTAAAGACTTGGGGGGGGGAGCAGCAGCAGCAGCAGCAGATGGATGGAGCCACCTCATGGGAGGAAACAATCCATCATCTGACATGGAGAAAACATGGTGCTGGAATGTCGATGGAAAATCACAATCAGTGTCTTTGAAGCCCCCCAGGGGTGTTTAGCTCTTAGAACCGTCCAGAACCACCTAGTACCATCTAGCTCCACCTAGAGCCACCAGGGTGTTTAGCTCTTAGGACCATCTAGCTCCACCTAGAGCCACCAGGGTTTTTAAGCTCTTAGAGCCATCCAGAACCATCTAGAGCCACCAGGGTTTTTAGCTCTTAGAAACCATCCAGAACAATCCCGAACCATCCAGAACCACCTATAACTATCCAGAACCATGCTGGACCACCAAGGTTTTTAGCTCTTAGAACCATCCAGAACCATCCAGAACTATCCAGAACCACCAGGGTGTTGAGCTCTTTATTGAAATGGCTCTGGAAACACTGCAAACATGTAGGAGGTGCAGCTGTTTGATGACTGAATATTAAAATAATTTCTTTGTGTTTGTTGGGCCGGATTAATGGGCCCCCAGTGGCCCCCGGGCCGTAGTTTGCCCACGCCAGTACTAGAGTGTGTTTTTTTTTTGTGTGTGTTTTTTCCCCAGACTGTGTACCAGAACTACCAGAGAATCACCATCCAGGAGAGTCCTGGTAAGGTCGCCGCTGGCCGCCTCCCACGCTCCAAAGACGCCATCCTATTGGCCGACCTGGTGGACAGCTGCAAGCCAGGGGACGAAATTGTGAGTGAAATTTCAAACCTTTGAACCTTTTGGAGAACCCACCTGTGCATTACAGCGATGAACTTGACTGACTCACTGACTCACTGACTGACTCACTGACTCACCGACTCCCTCGCCAGGAACTGACGGGCATCTACCACAACAACTACGACGGCTCCCTCAACACCAGCAACGGCTTCCCAGTGTTTGCCACCGTCATCCTGGCCAATCACGTGAGCTGCAAGGACGACGGCCTGGCCGTGGCCGAGCTGACGGAGGAGGACATCAAGGCCATCGTGACCTTGTCCAAGGACGAACGCATCGGAGAGCGGGTGAGCGTGGCCAGTCGGCCCTCCTCCCTGGAGCTGCGATGGTCCCCCCCCCCGGTCATCCCGAGAGCTGGGCGTTGCAGTGTCCCGTTGGGAAAACGTGCAGTGACCCTGGCCTGACCACTAGAGGTCACTGTTTCACAGCCATACTTGACCCATCGCTCTTCTCTTTCCTGCAGCTCTTTGCCAGCGTAGCGCCATCTATCTACGGGCACGAGGACATCAAAAGAGCTCTGGCGCTGGCTCTGTTTGGAGGAGAACCCAAGAACCCAGGTGGGCCTCTCGGGACCCCCCTCACCCCCCCACCCCTCACGACGGTTGTGTTTTTCCAGATGATTGCCGGTGTGACTCCCTCTCTGTCTCTCCAGGTGGGAAGCACAAGGTGCGAGGGGACATCAACGTTCTCCTGTGTGGAGACCCCGGCACGGCCAAATCTCAGTTCCTCAAGTGCGTATGGAGCGGTTTTTAATATTCAATGGGAAAAAACAATCAAAGCGCTCATTAATGTCACCTGGGAAGCGTTGCGTGAGTCCCAAGTGCGTCCAGAGCGACAGGAAGTGGACGCCAGGCGTCACTGCTGCAGGTGGCGGCTTCCTGCACTTCCCTCCACTGATGGGAATATAAAGCTCCTCCTCCCGCTCCTCCTCCCGCAGGTACGTGGAGAAGGTGGCGAGCCGCTCGGTCTTCACCACCGGCCAGGGGGCGTCGGCCGTGGGGCTGACGGCCTACGTCCAGAGACACCCGGTCAGCAGAGAGTGGACCCTGGAGGCCGGAGCTCTGGTGCTGGCCGACCGAGGAGTCTGCCTCATAGACGAGTTCGACAAGGTGCCTCCTCCTGCTCCTGCTGCTGCTCCTACCACCACCCCCCTCCTCCTGCTCCACCCCCTACCATCACCCCCCCCCTCCTCCTCCTGCTGCTCCTCCTACCACCACCCCCCTCCTCCTGCTCTACCCCCTACCATCACCCCCCCTCCTCCTCCTCCTGCTGCTCCTCCTACCACGACCCCTTTATTATTAATATATAATAATAAATACAACAATTGTCAGACAGAAATGTGGGAAAATAATTGATGCAGCCTAAGAAAAGCAGGTTGATTACAGAACAGTGAGAGAGAATGAAATGCGTGTGTGTAAATATTTAAATATACGTTTTTAAGAATTTCAGAGTTTCAAAAGGACGTTTTTGTCTTGTGTGCAGATGAACGATGCTGACAGGACGAGCATCCACGAAGCCATGGAGCAGCAGAGCATCTCCATCTCCAAGGCCGGCATCGTCACCTCGCTGCAGGCACGCTGCACCGTCATGGCCGCCGCCAACCCCATCGGTGAGACGCCTCCTCACGCCTCCTCACGCCTCTTCACGATTCCTCACGCCTCCAACAAGAGCTCTGGCTCCTCACGACTCCTCATGACTCCTCGCGACTCCTCACGGCTCCACACGACTCCTCATGACTCCTCACGCCTCCTCACAGCTCCTCACGCCTCCAACAAGAGCTCTGGCTCCTCACGGCTCCTCACGACTCCACACGGCTCCTCACGACTCCACACCGCTCCTCACGACTCCACACCGCTCCACACGACTCCACACCGCTCCACACGACTCCACACGACTCCTCACGACTCCTCACGACTCCACACGACTCCTCACGGCTCCACACCTCTCCTCACGGCTCCAACAAGAGCTCTGGCTCCTCACGGCTCCTCACGACTCCACACCGCTCCTCACGACTCCTCACGCCTCCAACAAGAGCTCTGGCTCCTCACGGCTCCACACCGCTCCTCACGACTCCTCACGCCTCCAACAAGAGCTCTGGCTCCTCACGACTCCACACCACTCCTCACCACTCCACACCACTCCTCACGGCTCCTCACGCCTCCAACAAGAGCTCTGGCTCCACACGACTCCACACCGCTCCTCACGCCTCCTCACGCCTCCTCACGAGTGTCCCCCCTGAGTGTCTTCACCGGAGGTCAAAGTCGCCACCGAGCTCCAAACCCTTCACACTCGGTTTCTTTCGGTGCATTGAGGACGTGGAATTTTTTGAGTGGCTCTGCAGAAAGCAATGAATGACGACTCCACTGACACATTGTACATGGTGGGCGATTGCCAAGTGAGTCTGCGTTGGCCCTGGTGTGACCTCTGCCCTCTGATTGATCCACAGGCGGGAGGTACGACCCCTCGTTGACCTTTGCCGAGAACGTCGACCTGACGGAGCCCATCGTGTCCCGCTTCGACGTGCTGTGTGTGGTCCGGGACACCGTGGACCCGGTGCAGGTGTGTGTCACACACACACATACACACACACACGTGTTACCTTTCCCCCGTCGAGACGTCTTTCAACGATGTCGATCACAGAGCGTAGCAGCGTTAATATTGGACTTCCTGCTGCAGTCCATGACAGTTTAGTCGGGGGGCGGGGCTGGCGGGGGGGTCAACTGTTGGCTGACCTCTCGCTCTTTGTGATGTGTGAGCAGGACGAGATGCTGGCTCGCTTCGTGGTGGGCTCCCACATCAAGCACCACCCCGGCAGCAGCAAGGACGGCGCCTCGGAGGAGCCGCTGCTGCTGACCAACACCTCGCAGGCGCCCCCTGTTGCCCAGGAGCTGCTCAGGAAGTACATCATGTACGCCAAGGAGCGGGTACGGACTCGGCTCGCCGTCGGTCACACGTCTGTCCGGTGGCAGCGGTGAAATCCACACCAGGACCACAGAGTTCAGGGAGTCCAGTAGAAGTTTTACAAAACACAGATCATCCAGTTAGAAGTGTTCTCTCGTGATACATGATGTCATCAGGAGCAGCTGATGTCATCAGTTGCAACTGATGACATCAGCTGCTCCTCTATGAGTTCCACATTGTAAACTTGGCTTCCCCAGACAATCCAAGGTTAACAAGAGTACAATAATAATGATAATAATAATAATAATAACAATAATGGAATGCAGAGTATGACACTATACCATTTAGTTGATGATGATGTTTCTATCTCCCCCCCCCCATCTCCAGGTCCATCCCAAGCTGAACCAGATGGACCAGGACAAGGTGGCTCGCATCTACAGTGACCTTCGCAGAGAGTCCATTGTAAGAACTGCAGAAAAATAAATTTCTTTTTTTTGGGGGGGGGGGGGGTGGCTGTGGTGGTGATGATCACAAGAGTTGCCCTCTTGGACTTTAAGATGAGCTGGATGAGTGAGAAGTTTGACAGACAGACAGACAGACAGACAGAGTTTAGTACTGTGAACACTGGAGCCTCCTCTGGCCCACTGCGCTTCCTCTGCTTGACCCGCCTGCTTCCGCTCCTGGTTCCGCTTCTGGTCCACAGGCCACGGGCAGCATCCCCATCACCGTTCGCCACATCGAGTCCATGATCCGCATGGCCGAGGCCCACGCCAAGATGCACCTGAGGGACTACGTGCTGGAGGACGACGTCAACATGGCCATCAGGGTGGTGCTGGAGAGCTTCATCGACACGCAGAAGTTCAGCATCATGAGGAGCATGAGGAAGGTGAGCCGGCGCCGCTGAAGGGAAGGAAGTCGACATGTTGGAGGCCTCAAACTGGCGAGACGGAAAACTGTGCAGCTCTGTGTTCACCTGACGACGGGTTCATTTTTTTTATAAATGTATTATTTATCTAAGTTTACTGCGTGGGACTTTTATCTGTGGCTTTATTGCATTTGTTTTAACTCATCAAGTGTATTATGTTGTCATATGCACGGTAAAGAAACACGTTTCCCTGTACGATGAAACTCTTACTTTGCTGTCCACTCAAAGCACCAGTGGTTAAAAAAAAAAAAAAAAAACACAGGAAAATAGTGTTAAAAGGAGTATAAAAACACAACATAGTAAATATTGAGAAGGTAACTGTGCATGAGTGCAGAGATTTGTAGTGGGTACTGTAAACAATAAATGACATCTATCTTTGTAAAGTGTCCCTAAGTGTTTAGAAAGGCACATTTTGAAATGAAGCTTATTATTATCATGATTATTATTATGATTGATTTGCTCTTCACCTGGCCACTGTCTCTGTCCCCCGCAGACGTTTGCTCGCTACCTGGCGTTCCGTAAGGACAACAACGAGCTGCTGCTGTTCATCCTCAAGCAGCTGGTGGCTGAGCAGACCTCCTACCTGCGCAGCAGATATGGAGTCCAAAGTGATTCTGTCCAGATAGCGGAGAAGGACCTGCAGGAGAAGGTGTGTGTGTGTGTGTGTGTGTGTGTGTGTGTGTGTGTGTGTGTGTGTGTGTGTGTGTGTGTGTGTGTGTGTGTGTGTGTGTGTGTGTGTGTGTGTGTGTGTGTGTGTGTGTGTGTGTGTGTGTGTGCTGACACTACTTCTCCTGCTTGCTGCCCCATGCAGGCCAGACTCATCAACATCCACGCCCTCACAGACTTTTACGACAGCCTTCCCTTCCAGTCCAACAAGTTCAGCTACGATGGCAAGAAGAAAGTGATTGTTCAGCAGATGTGATCTTCTTCTTCTTCTCCTGCTGCTTCCTGGAGAGACAACACAGATTGCAAAGATGATTTTTTTTTTTTTTTACAGAGACCAGATGTGTATGTATGAGAGTTCCTTCTCTGTCCTTTGTTTTGCAGGCGCCATGTGTATTTTCCCCTGTAGTGGTTTGTTATTGTTAATAAAAAAATATGTTGATAAAAATGTTGCGCTCCAAGTGTTTTTTCATGTTAAGTTTCTTTTTTTCTGCAGGTGATGTGACAGGTAAGATGGTTTCACTGAGTGGGATGCATTCAGCTTCACTGTCATTGCACAACACAAGTACAGAGCAACGGAGTGCAGCTGGTCTCCAACCAGGAGTGCTTAGCAGTCACTGCAATACAACTGTCTCTCATATACACACACATACACACGTGTGTGTGTGTGTGTGTGTGTGTGTGTGTGTGTGTGTGTGTGTGTGTGTGTGTGTGTGTGTGTGTGTGTGTGTGTGTGTGTGTGTGTGTGTGTGTGTGTATATGTATATATATATATATATATATATATGTTTATGTGTGTATGTATATATATGTGTATGTATATGTATGTATATATATGTGTATATATATATATGTATATATGTATATATGTATATATGTATATATGTATATATATGTATATGTATATGTATATATATGTATATGTATATATATGTATATATGTATATATATGTATATATATATACGTATGTATATATATATACGTATATATATGTATATATGTATATGTATATATGTATATATGTATATGTATATATATATACGTATATATGTATATATATATATATACACGTATATATGTATATATGTTTATGCATGTATGTACACACATACATATGTGTGTGTGCGTGTGTGTATATATAGTTTCTAACTGTACAATATAAATTCTGAACACAGACACCAGCAGCCCCCCTGCTGACCCCCCCCCCCCCCCCCGGGGCGCCCATCAGGAAATGCAGTGGATCCGCCACTGCAGCTCAGCTCAGTCCGCACAGAGCTTCTCACAGTGTGAAAGAACTGCGAGCAAAAGTGTCACATGATGGTGTGGATGCATCCGTGACGCTGGAAACCCAGGCCAGGCATGATGACGGAGCACTGTGTCGCCAAACTGCCGGCCCTGCCCCCCCCCCCCCCCCCCCCCCCCATGCTCCCCTGCTCCCCCCCTCTTTGTTGCCCCCTTGTGTCAGTGGCGCGCGGGGTCTCTGCCGCAGGTATAGCGACCCGACACGCGGGGAATTTCCGCCGGACTTCTCGCTGAGCGGAACAACTGGCCCACAATGCGGCTGTCTGCGAGAGAAAAACTCGCCAGGTTTTCACACGGATGCGAATCCCCGGTGAGGAGATGAATGATCGTGGTCATAATAATAATAATAATAATGATGATAATAATAATAATGAGAATAATAATAATAATAATAATAATGAGAATAATAATAATAACAATAGAAAAAAAATCCAAGTCATAGTAATAATCGCAGGCATTACACAATAGCGCTGCTGCCTGGAGGCGCTGCGCTGTCTCTCAGACAAACCCGGCAGAGTCTCCGCTCACTCGGCGGCTGCGCTTGCTTGACAGCTGTGGGGCCAATGGAAATATGTGCGGACTAAACACCGCCCGCGTGCAGCCAATGGAAAAATCCCAAAATGCCGAGCCGCCGCTGAATTCGGCCCCCTTAACGTTAGTATGGCCGCAACATCCACATCGCCCCCGACCGCCGCGTTCTTCTCCGCTCGCCTCGCGGAACTGTGCGCGACCGCGGCGCCGCTGATGGTGACAATCTGTAGGTAAGAGGCGTCGCGCGGGCTTCCTTTTTTTTTTTTTTGCCATCTCGTCTCGTGCTCGTCTCCGTCCATGACACGAATACGTGTCTTGCTCTCTTGTGTGTGTTGTCTAGACTAGGTGTTGGAGGAGGGAGGGGGGGGGCAAACAGGTAATAACTCCGGACTGAACTACGCTGATTGCATCGCGTAAATCAAATATACGTGTTTTTTGTCTCGATGGTCCGCGCGCCAGTTTTGTGCATTGTCACTCTTGTCCCCCCGGCACACGCTGCCCTCCGCATCTCGCGCCCTCTCTCCGCTTCTCCTCTCCTCTCCCTCTCTTCCTCCCTGCTAATTTTTTTTTTTTGTGTGCATTTTTCTAAACTGTCATGGCGATTTTTGTGTCCTTGGAAATAAAAAAAGAAAGGAAGAAGAAGAAAGAAAGAAGCATCGGTGACTCGAGGCAAGCGCGCGACGGTCTGTGTGTCGACCAGTGCGGCGCGAGGCGAGCTTATCTGTGCCAAACATCTGTGTGTCCACGCTTAAAGACAACAATAATGTGCCGTGTTGTTGACGCCTGGGAAAGGCAGCGAGCGATGCAGCGGCGAGCGAGCTAGCGGAGGGAGCTAGCAGCTGGGTAGCAACTGGTGCCGATATGACACCAGTGCTGCTGCTGCTGCTGCTGTGTCTCCTGGCCAGTGTAGCCGCTGCTGCTGCTTGCTTGCTTGCTGCTGCTCGACCAGTCTGCTTTTATAAACAGACAAAGTTGGTCAAAGTGAGCCAAACAGCCGCCCAGCTGCCTTCAGTGGCCTTCCGAGGCAAGGGTTGGAGTTGTTGTCATGTTGTGTTGCGACTGATCTCCACCTTGGTGGTGTTGTTCTGCTGGTCCGAGGTGGTCTGAGGTGGTCTGAGTTCAGGCCCCTTGTGATGGCAGCACCGCCACTGCAGGCTGCTCACTGCCACTCTAAAGTTTGCGCTCACCTTCTGGTGCCATTGTTTCTGCACTGCAGATACTGAAGACTTCTAGACGTCTGCCATGATGCAGCAAACACCTTCAATAAGTCTAAAGATGCTTTTTTTATTTTTATTTATTTATTTATTTATTTTTATAAATTTATTTATTTATTTTTAATGAAAAGTGGCTATTTTGAAGAATTTCAAAATAAAAGATGTTTGACTTCTTGTTCGCTTTGTGTGCTCCTCTGCAGTTGCGGTGAACTTCAGTGAGAAGCTGCAGTGTCCACAGAAAAGACTCTCGAGTCCAAACTTTAGACTGCTGGTGGTTAGGTGCAGTGAAGCAAACACTGAGTTTGTGTGTTATGTTCTCTGATGGCAGTGTGTGCAGTGAAGTCCACTGCGCTCACTGGAGGCAGTGCAGTCACCAAGACCCCTCAACCAGGCAGCTGTTTCTTCAGCTACTAACCAAGTGGAGTGAGTCCTGGACGGTTGAGGCGCGTTTCATTTTTATTTTTATTGTTTAGCTCTTCCTGTTATTCCTCCAGCTGGTGTCCTGCGGTTTGGCAGTGTTCTGCAGTGACCGCTTGGTCGCAGGCGCTCACTGGAGGCAGGACGTGAAAGGTGGACGCCGTGTTTGTTTTTCAGCTGTTGAAGGCCTTAATGGCATTCACTGAAGTCTGTACCTGAAGTCTGTACCTGAAGTCAGTGCCTGAAGTTAGTGCCTGAAGTCTGTACCTGAAGTCAGTGCCTGAAGTCTGTACCTGAAGTCAGTGCCTGAAGTCTGTACCTGAAGTCTGTGCCTGAAGTCTGTACCTGAAGTCAGTACCTGAAGTCAGTACCTGAAGTCAGTGCCTGAAGTCAGTGCCTGAAGTCAGTGCCTGAAGTCAGTGCCTGAAGTCTGTACCTGAAATCAGTGCCTGAAGTCTGTGCCTGAAGTCTGAGGACCAGATCAGAGGATGTGACAACACCTGGGGGGGGGGGGGCTGCAGCTTCCTGCTGCTGCAGTTTGTTTAGAAAAAGCAAACCAAACAAACAGAATAAAGACGTTGCATTATTCTCATACTTTATTTGAAATCTGCTCTACTTTATTTTTTACCAACAGTTCCCTGCGCAAAAACCGCAGCACTCTGAAAATATCAAAGAATTGAAACGATAACATTTGTCAAAGAACACAGTACAACAACGCATCCTTTCACTCGTGATTAGGACAATTAGCGTTTTTGATGTGTTAAATATATATTTCAATGAAATCCCAATTGATGCGACCGCGGCAGAGTGAATGCAGATGGAACGCAGCGTTAATGAAGGGTTGCTTTAAGCCCGATACCCCCGTTTTAAATATGATGAATAAGACTTTTGGCTTCAGCAAACCACTGAACTACATCATAAACAACAGATAACTAAGAATCCATCCATCTATCTATCTATCTATCTATCTATCTATCTATCTATCTATCTATCTATCTATCTATCTATCTATCTATCTATCTATCTATCTATCTATCTATCTATCTATCCATCTATCTATCTACTTTGTGTGTTTCTTCGATACCAGCACATCTCTTTGCTTTGTGTATTGTTCTACACCCACTTGCACTGCACCTACTGCACCTCACCTCCTCTCTTGGATTTGCTCTCGTGTCTGTATTGACGTTGTCACAGACCAGGGTCCAGGGTTTCTCTAGAAAGTGAATCAAGTCAGTCCACCTTTCTGGTGGACCACTATTTGCTCTCCATCAGACCTGAATGTGCTTTCGCTTTGGCAAAGAAAAAAAAAAAAAAAAAAGCAATCTCCTTTGATTGGTACCAAACATGGGCAATATGAAGGCGGCGGCAGCTTTGGAACTTTCTTCTAAAACTCCCTTCACCACTCTGCTTTCCCAGCTGTTGGAGAACCACTGAGCTAAAGGAGGGACCTGTTGGGTCCAGCGCTAACCTGGGTCTTGCTAGTTGCTAGTTACTGGCACCTGTCTCCAGTGTTAGCAAAGTGTTGTCTTTTTATTGGATTTACTGATGAATATGATGAAGGATGAAGAACAAAGAGAGTTTTACTACATCAGGTCCTGTTTGTGTTGAATGCATCTGTTTTTAAACATGTTGAATACATTTGTACTACACTAGTACAATGCATAGTTTATTGGCAATATTCTGTGACTCATAAAGCCTCTTTATAACATTCTGTATGATTTGGATCTCTCTTGTGTTTTCTAGATGTCCAACAATCTGCCAAAGCACGCTCGACCTCTGGCTCCTCCCACACCAGCTCTTCAGCCACACAGCAGAATAGCCATGCAAAAACTACAGATCCCAAGATTCCACAAGGACACCCGGCTGTGGCTGGTCAAGACCGGCGTGGCTCATTAAACCCCGTGGTCGTCGGCTCGTCACATCAGCATGGCAGGTGCCACTGCCACAAAGCACTCTGGAGAAACGTCACAACTCCCTTTTCCTATAAATGAGGAGGACGGTGGTGCCGACAGGCTTCAGGAGAAACGGAAAAAAAAGGGCAACGGCGAGCGCAATAAACACTTTAGCAAGTTTAGCATGGCCAAGCCGAGAAAACACAAGGAGGAGAAGAGGTCGCTCGGTCTCAAGCCCACACGGAGCAAGGAGTTGATCACAAGCACCAAGGCAAGGAACCCCTGGACCAAAGCTAAGGAGGCCAAGAATGGGTGTTGCACAGTGCTAAAAAATATTGCTGTGTCAGCAGCGGCAGGCGGCGCTATTGCTCTGCGACCAGGTCCAGTGTCAGTGAAGGTACCTGGCAAAAGAGGAAGGAAACCAAAAGTCGTGCCTCCCATATCCTCAAATAAAGGTAGAGTGCTGACCGCTTCATTTTCTACATTATCTGTCACAGTGAAAAAGCGAATCAGCCCCAAATCTCAGTTTCGTCCTTGCTACAGTTGGCTTTTATAATCCAGCATATCTTTGTGTGTTTTGTTTGACCACAGCGTACTAAACAACCAGCATTGTAGATCACAATAGGCATGTTTGTTTCTAGTTTCTTCTGTTCTACTGCCTGATTGCCCTCTGCACAGCCTGCACATGATGGAAGAGCTCAATGTTGCCATTTGCAGCAAGATGATAAACAGTGTCATGGTGAATAATGTCCTGGTGAGCTATGCAGGCTCAGCTGATGAAAGGATTTCCCTGGAGGACAGGTGCGAGTGGCAGTGAAAGCAACCTCTGGGCCAATCAGGGTGTTGGCACCGTGGGGCTCCCATGGAGCTGTTCAAATGGACCACGCAGTTGTTTCAAGTTGAGCGACGATCCAAAGAGGTGTGGAAGTCACGCTTCATTCAAGAGAGTGTTCTCCAGAAGCTGTAGGAGGACTACCTGGATGTGGTGGACCTGGTCCCCAAGGTTGGCCTTCTCCAACAGCTGCCAATGGATGATGGAGGCTGCCAGGAAGGCATTAATGTAGGTCGTCATAGACTCCCTCTTGAGTCCAGACAGAGTACTGCTGAGCCTTGAGGTGGACTGGCACCGAGTCGTAGGTCAGCGGTGCAGTCGTGTGGACAGTGAATAAGAAGCGAGGTGTCCTTGGCGTGCCTGAGGACCTCTTGGTTGGAAGTCATGGTACTATGGCAGAAGTCTGAAGATGGGTCAGGAGATGGTCCTGGTCCCGGACTGAGGGGCTCAAGTGTGACACCTGAGATTGCATGTGGGGTGAGCTCAGGTTGACCTGCTTGAGCACAGTGCAGGAAGAGGTTCCCTTGGTGCTCCTTCGATGTGAGACCGGTTCTGCTTGGCTCTCTGTGGCCTCTGAAGAAGAACAAGACTGGTTTGAGAAGATCAGCTGGTCTTTGACCCAAGCCTCCAGGGCCAGCAGGCAAGCGTCACTCTGAGCTTCAACGCTCCAGTGGAGTCTGGACCCAGGGAGGCTCGGAAGGAAGCTTCTTTTTGTTGGTGTGACAGTTAATTCATGGAGAACCACGAAGAGTCGGGTCACTGAAATAACATTTCAGCATTATTTAGTTTACCTCGTCACCTTTCCAGATGTTTAGGCGTGGGTCATTGTAGGCTTTTATCTTCTTCTCCTGTCCTTTAACACCACTTCCTCTCATCCAAGGTCCAAAGTCAAGCATCCAAGGGCAGGTGGATGGCAGGAACCACGGCGAGGTCAACAGCACGGCAACGCTCCTCTCACCACCGAAGCAGAGGGGCCGCAAACCCAGGTAAGAATCCCGGTCTGCTGCTTGCGGTACCTGGGTCAGCGTGAAGCGCTGAGAAGCCGTCACTCTGCATCTTCTACAGGAAACCTTCTTCATGAATGATGGCTTCAGTGTTCATTAAGGTTCTATTAGCTCTTTGATGATGAGTGGTTGGTCCACAGGCCAGTTCAGTCTGATTGGTGGGCTGCTTGTGTCCAGTGGGCCACCAGTGGAACAGTCCTGGGTTAGACCGTGGGGGGCCACCATAGTAGCCTTTGAATAGGTGCAATTAGTTGTGTACTGCAGGTGTTTTTGTGCGTATACTTGCTTTGATTGATGAGCTAAACCTTAGCATGCACCGTCAGTACTGCAGCCACGCGTCACAACTTGACCCTCTGTTTGCAGAAATGCCTGCTCAGCCCCCACAGAGAAGAAGAAGAGGAAGAAGAGGCACCAGGAGGGAGCAGACGGCGACGGCAGCGGCCTGGTGGGAGACCACATCAAAGACTCCCTGGACACTGCAGTAAGTCACTGTAAGAGGGGAGTCACTGTCCCCTCAGTGGTTGCATTGGGGATAAGCAAGACTTGACTTCATCCAGATCAGCAGCGGCCTCGTGCACCAAAGCTTCTAACGCACAAGAGGTCACCGCACCAGCGTCTCCTCTGTCGTGCTGATGCTTGACGGTGGCAGCGTGCGGTGCGCTGGTGGGAAGTCAAGGGATTAAAAAAAATGACCGCGTGCCATTGGATCAACCAGGGATGGAAGCATAGACAGTAACACTCACAGTAGCAGCAGTGGCCCTGTTGGAGGCGGTGGTGAGTAGAAGGCAGGCAGGAAGTGGAGACGGTACTGGTCCATGTCTGGCTTGGAAGCTGCTGCAGGTTCCTGGATCACGCAGAACTCCTCGACCCTCCTCTCTTCTCTCATGCTAAGACTTCTGTTCTTATGTGGAACAAATGACCATTGTATGGTTACTTTTTCCAATTGTTCCATACTAATTTGAGCTCCATGTTTTTCTTCCCTTTTTTTTTTTTTTTGTATTTATTTTTTGTTCTTTTTAGAAGCGGCGTTCAGGACGTCAGGTGAAGAGGAGGAAATACAATGAAGATCTGGACTTGAAAGTGGTGGACGACGATGGAGAGACCATCGCTGTTCTTGGAACTGGTCGCATTTCAGCACTGAACACCACTGCACTGGCCTGGCAGGCAGAGGTACACTGCAGTAGACTGGAGTCTTCTTCCTCTTCCTCTTCCTCTTCCTCTTCCTCCTCTTCTTCTTCTTCTTTACATAGAACATGGATGGATAGATAGATACTGTAGATCGATGCACATTCATGCACTTTACTCTTGTAATTCTATCTATCTATCTATCTCTCTCTCTGTCTCTCTGTCTCTCTCTCTCTCTCTCTCTCTCTCTCTCTCTCTCTCCCTATTCTATCTCTCTGTCCTGTCTCAGCTCCAGTATGAACCCAACACCATGTGAATGTCTTGTGTCTCTCAGGAACCTCCAGAGGACGAGGCAAACATTGTGGAGAAGATCTTGTCTGCCAGGAGAGCAACCAAACAGCTGAAGGATGAAGGAGCTGTGAACGCACACACACAGGAGCAGGTGAGGACGAGCTGGTTGAGCCGGTTGCACATTCACGATGAATTCCCAGTGACACCATCCTTAATGCTGCTCTTCACGTCCGAACCTTCTCACTCTGTCTGCCGTTCTTCAGGCGTCGCCGGGGAACCACCTGGACGAGACGGAGGAGTTTTACGTCAAGTACAGAAATTTGTGAGTCTTTGTGATCTACTTGGTAGCTGAGGGAACTGTTTCCTGTTTCCTGCTGCTTGACGCAGACAGTCTTCATCTTCCTCCACCACCTTCCCCAATCCTTCATTTATTATTGCGTTATCGTGTTTATCCATGAGGAGCTGGGTGAGGAGCTGGGTCACACTGAGGGACAGGGTGAGGGACAGGGTGAGGGACAGGGTGAGGAACAGGGTGAGGAACAGGGTGAGGAACTGGGTGAGGAACTGGGTGAGGAGCTCAGTTACCCAGGAGGAGTTTGGAGTAGAGCTGCTCCTCCACAAGAGGAAGGTGGTGTCTCTCAGAGTGCGTCAGGACCGCAGGTCTCCTGCATGAAGCGGTGTTTGGACTGCAGGAGGAAGCTGTAGCACTGCGAGGGAAGTCACAAGGTCCCAGGGAGAAGTGAGAAGGTCCCCAGGGTCAAAGTGGACTCAGTGACATGAATTCATATCCAATGTGGACTCCGCAGGTTGAGGGAAGGTGCAGTAGGTCCTGGTCCAGGTGCTCAGTGGCTTGCAGCAGGTCAGGGGTGTTAGCCTGGGTACAACTGGAGTCCAATGATGAATTCATTGATTTGTCCTGATCCCAGTGCATTGTGTTCATTGTTTTCATATTTCCCTTCAGTTCCTACCTGCACTGCAAGTGGGCGTCTCTGAAGGAGCTGGAGAAAGATCCCAGAATCCATCAGAAGATCAAACGCTTCAGGACCAAACAGGCCCAGATGAAGCATCTTTTCACTGAGGTACCATCAACCTTTCCATTGCTGCCAGACATGAGGCGATGCAAGCTGCTACGCTAAGCCATTAGCTATTAACGGATGGAAGTCCAACATTTCTTGTATAAATCTGCATTTCCATGTTGTCTGCTGTCCAGGATGCTTCTTCTGTTTCTCTCTTTGTTGACCTTGTTGAAAAATATTCCGTCTCCTCCTCCGTCCAATCATAACACGGCGTTTTCACCAGTCAGCGAGCTGGTCACGTGACCCCGTACGTCACGTCCGCTGACGTGTCGATGTGAACAAAGTGTTTCCGTGAGACTTTAGCGATGTTCCTCTGCATGGAGAGAGAGAGAGCTGCTGCACTGCAGCTCCACGGTGCTCCGGACCTCAGACAACAAAGTCATGAGTGACTTTCAGTGCATTCAAATACACACAAAACTTCATGGACTGTGGCGTCAAGTGGCAGCCGCTGGAAGACGCCTGCTGGAGGAACAGGGTATGGCAGGGACATGCTGCAGACCTGCTGAGTGGCCAGCAGGGGTCAGCAGTGACTTTAGCAACAGCTGCCCTCCAGTCTTTTAGAGCGCGGATTGATTCCAGTTTTAATGTGAGTCAATGTATACAACGTGTGTGTATAGGTTTGTGTGACACGTTTATGCTCTAACGATACAAGAGCTCTTTACACACTGGGTCACGGTGGCTCTTTGTCCAGCGTGGAGGCCACTCGCTGGTTTCACTGCGGTGGATCAGTGTGATGAAGGTGGATCTGGTCCTGACTTGACATGGGTCTGGGTCTGGAGGAATATGAGTTTTCCTAAAAATCACTAAAGAATTCCTCTTGCTTGTGGGTCAGGTGGCCGTCTGCTGATGTTGATGTTGATGTTGATGTTGATTGTCTGCTTAGCTTTCATTGGCTCTGGCCAGAAGGGGGCTGGAGTTGTGCTTTCAGGCCATGAGAGAACATACACTGGAACTGACATTTGTACAGAGAGCAGTGTCATAATAAAGAATGATCATATTTCAACCTCCTCCTCTCTGTCTCTTCACCCCCCCCACCCCCCCCAGCCTGATGACGACCTGTTCAACCCCGACTATGTAGAGGTGGACAGAGTCCTCGATGTGGCTGTGACCACTGATACTGACACCAGTGAGGTAGGTCTCTCTCTCTCTCTCTCTCTCTCTCACACACACACACTCTCTCTCTCTCTCTCTCTCTCTCTCTCTCTCTTTCTTTCCCTCCCTCCCTCTCTCTGTCTCTCTCTCTCCCTCTCTCTTTCTCTCCCTCCCTCCCTCTCTCTGTCTGTGTCTCACTCTCTCTCTCACTCTCTCTCTCTCTTTCTTTCCCTCCCTCCCTCTCTCTGTCTCTGTCTCTCTCTTTCTTTCCCTCCCTCCCTCTCTCTGTCTCTGTCTCTCTGTCTCTCTGTCTCTCTGTCTCTCTCTCTCTCTCTCTCTCTCTCTGTCTCTCTCATATTTTTAATAATAATGATAATACATTTTATTCGTATAGCACTTTTCAGACAACAACAACTCAGACACTTCACAGGGCATTACAATAATAAAATCAGTTCATGCAATCATAACTTCAAATGCATCAAAATGTGGAGTTGCATAAAAGGACCATAAATCAAACAAATATCCAAAGTGTTGCAGGCGGTGGAGTGTTTGACACAAGAGGAGCAGCAACACAAGACCATCACTCAGAGTTCAAACCGGTTGTTGGATTAGACAGCTGTTGTCATGGCTGCGCTGCTGCCTTTGAAGACCTTCCTCCATTGTTCTGCAGGAGGTGACGCATTACCTTGTGAAGTGGTGCAGTCTTCCCTATGAGGAGGCAACGTGGGAGCTGCAGGAGGACTTGGACCCAGAGAAGATTAAAGAGTTTGAGGAGGTCCAGAAAGTTCCTCTGGACTGTGGACACATGGTGAGTAGAGACGACAAACAACAAGGAATGAAAAGAACATCTGGATCCGTCCAGCTGCAGTGGTCCAGGCCAGTGCTGCCCACTGCCACTCAACTGGATGTGACGCTGGCCAGTCTTCTCTGTCTGCAGCACAATCACAATGAGAGTGTGTGCAACAATGCAACTGTGCAGCAGTGTGCTGTGCAGCAGTGTAGTGTGTAGTGTTCTCCTGCACCCATGCTTGGCACTTCACTGGTCTTGTTTGCAGGAACGTCCTCCCTCTCAGAAGTGGCAGAAACTGTCCAACTCCAGACAATACCAGCATGGAAACCAGCTGAGGGAGTACCAGCTGGAGGGAATGAACTGGTTGCTGTTCAACTGGTTCAATAGGTGAATGGTACACGCGCTCTCAATGTGCCACTGTGGCCAACACTACTGCAGTGTTTGCCTCAAGCGAAGACTTTAGACCCTGCTTGAAGAGGCGTTGACAGAGTGTCCTTGATTGACGTCCATACACAGACCTGGCAAAGCAGCCGTGTCCATGTACAGCTTACAGGCACACATCCTGTCTGGAACATTCTTTGCCAATGTCCTTGGCTCCCCTGCTGCTTGACGCATCACTTCCTGCTTGTTTGTTCCCAGGAAAAACTGCATTCTGGCGGACGAGATGGGATTGGGAAAAACCATCCAATCCATCACGTTTCTCTACGAGATCTTCAACATGGGGATTCGAGGGCCCTTCCTCATCATCGCCCCGCTGTCCACCATCACCAACTGGGAGAGAGAGTTTCGCACCTGGACCAACATGAACGTCATCGTCTACCACGGCTCCCAGATCAGCCGGCAGATGATCCTACAGTACGAGATGTTCTACAAAGACCGACAGGTACTGAGTACACAGACGGATGAAAATCTTCTTCATCGAAACATGGCGACACGGTGGCGCAGTGGTTGGCGCTGCCGCCTCACAGCAGGAAGGTCCTGGGTTGGATTCTGGGGCCCATGTTCTCCCTGTGTCTGCGTGGGTTCTCTCCATGTTCTCCCTGTGTCTCCTGGGTTCTCTCCGGGTTCTCCCTGTGTCTGCTGGGTTCTCTCCGGGTTCTCCGGCTTCCTCCCACACTCCAGAAACATGCATGTGAGGTCAATTGAAGACTCTAAACTGTCCGTAGGTGTGCATGTGAGTGTGAATGCTTGTGTGTCTCTATGAGGCCCTGCGATGAACTGGCCACTTGTCCAGGGTGCCACCCTGCCTTCACCCTGAGACAGCTGGGAGAGGCCCCAGCAGACCCCCAGGACCCTGAGCTGATGGATGGATGGATGGATGGATGGATGAAACATGACTGGCCTTCCTAATGTTTGCTGACGTTTAAAACAAGTCATTCACGAGTGAATGAATGAATGTATTGCAGTTCTGCGTCTCTGTATGTATTTGGTGATATTTTCCAGTGCATCATCTGCATAAGCTATGAGTCAGATGATGAGAGCTGTGGCGTCCCCTGCAGGCCGCTCCCATCCCGGACGTGCTGAAGTTCCACGGGGTGATCACCACCTTTGAGATGATCATGGCCGACTGTCCTGAGCTGAAGAAGCTGCAGTGGCGCTGCGTGGTCATCGACGAGGCTCACCGCCTCAAGAACAGGAACTGCAAACTGCTGGAGGGCCTGAAGCTCATGAACCTGGTCAGTCACAAGCTGCTGAGAGTGAGCGTGTCACAGCTGGATCCAGCTGTGAACAGTGAGCTGTTGTCTGCCGTCTTATTGTTGTTCTTGGGTATTTTAGCAGCATCTGCACCCAGTGTAGACAGTCAGGCCAGTCGTCCAGCATGACATCATGCCATCAACGCTCATTTGCCATTGTAAGAAAACTGCATTTTTTAATTTTGGTTGAAGATTTTTTTTTATTATTTTTTTTTTTTAGCAGATTTGCAAAGCTTTGAAAGCACCTGCCAATCATCTTCTATTCCTCATACACAGAGGCCAATGCCTGCGTCTCAAACAGTAAACTATGTCCTAGAGGAATATAATATTCACTGTTTATGTTGTCGTTCACTCTGATAGAATTCTCTGAAACATTTCGAGGTTTTTCTCAGATGAATGTTCGGCTTTCCTGAGATGAGCTGAGATTCTCAGAAAATGAAGGGAGGGTCATCAATGTTCTGGTCAACTATCAGGGAATAACACACCATCCAATAATTAATGTCCCTATTCTGCTTCTATAAGGTTGCTGGATCAGTTTGACCACTCGGTCATTTTTAAAGTCAGCCAATAAAAACCATGAAGGCCACCACTGATCCAGTGTTATTCTGTGTGTGTGTGTGTGTGTGTGTGTGTGTGTGTGTGTGTGTGTGTGTGTGTGTGTGTGTGTGTGTGTGTGTGTGTGTGTGTGTGTGTGTGTGTGTGTGTGTGTGTGTGTCGTTGTTGCCAATAGGAACACAAGGTCCTGCTGACTGGAACTCCGCTGCAGAACTCGGTGGAGGAGCTGTTCAGCCTGCTGAACTTCCTAGAACCTGTGCAGTTCTCCTCAGAAATCACCTTCCTGGAGGAGTTTGGTGACCTGAAGACCGACGAGCAGGTGTGTGAAGATAAGACTGAAGCTCCTCTGACTGATCTGAGATCGGTAGAAAAGCCTTGCAGATGAAACACCTGTCTCACTGCATCTGTGTTGTCTCTGCTTGGTTCATGTGTATTCAGCTTTGTTCCAGGTGTATTCCAACCATCTCGGTATCTACAGGTGTCACTCCACTGTTATTGATATTAACTGCCCAGTACAAATGTTGAATGAATTGTGACTCATTTAATTTAATCGACGTCTAATCGATAATTGCTGGATTGTCAACATCCCTGTTCTGTGTGTATGTAAACAGTTTCCAACTTTCCAACTAATGTTCACGTGTCAGTCACATCCTTTGTCTTCTTCCTCTTCAGGTGAGGAAGCTTCAGGCCATTTTGAAGCCCATGATGCTGAGAAGACTGAAAGATGATGTTGAAAAAAACCTGGCACCCAAAGAGGAGACCATCATCGAGGTGGGAGCAGCGACGGACGGTCGCCGCTTTTCTCCAACAGTTCCTCTTTTGAATGGCTTTTCACGTGTAGATGAATTATTTATTTATTATTTACTCAAAAGAAAATCATTTTATTTTATTTTTATTGTCAGAGGTAGAGCACATAAATATAAGCATGATAACATTTGGAGACTTTTTATCACATTAGATGCAGGAACATTGCAAAAATAAAAAATACAGTCTACTCTTTAAACTTAGGACCTCTTTTTTTTATATCCCCTTTTTTTAAACTTGTCTATTTGCCCAATATGAAAACATATAATAATGCTGCTGACCACCTCCTTAATGACCAGGTCAATTATGTACAGATAACAACATAACAAAATAAAAACGAGGAAAAGAGGGAAAAAAAACAAGGAAGTTTTAGGAAGTTTTTTCTTCTGTGTACGCTGAAAGGAATTCAGCAATGACATGGTTTTATTTTGAAGTCCTTGTCATAAGCATTGGTTAATAGGTAATAAGAACCCATAAGATGCTTATTAACTGTATTGAATGGTTGGTATCAACTCTTGCTGATGTTAATAAGCGTCTTATGTGGTGCTTATTACCTATGAACTGATGCTTATGACATAAAGCCTTAGCCAGTAGTGTTCCTTGGTGTTTCACAGCCAGAGCTGAACATGTGGCTGTGCCAAGGATTAACGCTGACTTTGCACTCTGCCTGTCAGGTTGAGCTGACCAACATTCAGAAGAAGTACTACCGGGCCATCTTGGAGAAGAACTTCTCCTTCCTGTCCAAAGGAGCCAGCCAGCACAACATGCCCAACCTCATTAACACCATGATGGAGCTCCGCAAGTGCTGCAACCACCCATACCTGATCACAGGTGGGAGCACACACACACACACACACACACACACACACACACACACACACACACACCAACAGTAGCCAGTGTATAATTAGCAGACAGACAGATGTACTCACTCTGAGCTGTGGTCAGTCAGAACCGCTGGTCCAGAACAGCTGATTGAAGAGAATAACGACAGAGCCTGAATGAAGATGAAAAGCTAATGACCCCCCTCCCCCCACATGACTGCATGTTTGGATTCTGGAGCCGTCTTCCTGGGTTTTGTGTTCTCCAGGAGCGGAGGAGAAGATTTTGGAAAGCTTCAGGAGGAGCTACAGTCCCAATGCACTGGACTTCCAGCTGCAGGCCATGATCCAAGCAGCCGGTAAACTGGTGCTGATTGACAAACTGCTGCCAAAGCTGTTGGCCGGCGGCCACAAAGTCCTGGTCTTCTCCCAGATGGTGCGCTGCCTGGACATCCTGGAGGACTATCTCATCCAGAGACGGTGAGTCAGATGCCAGTCTGAGGTACGGCGATGCTGAGTGTGACGTGGGGGGCTGGACCTTTGCTAACAGGACTGAAGTGCGTCAGTGCGTGCTGGTGCGTGAGAGCGGGTGAGAAAGGAACATCTCAGTACCTCCACGAGCTTCAGTGACGTTGGACATTTCTCTTCAGCTACACGTACGAACGTATCGACGGTCGCGTCCGAGGAAACCTGCGGCAGGCTGCCATCGACAGGTTCTGCAAACCCGACTCGGACCGCTTCGTCTTTCTGCTGTGCACCCGAGCAGGAGGTCTGGGAATCAACCTGACGGCCGCGGACACCTGCATCATCTTCGACTCTGACTGGAACCCTCAGAACGACCTGCAGGTGGGCACAGAGCTCAGGTTAGAACACAGTCAGGATGAGTTCTGGCTTCTGCTTGGGCTGAAGAGAGGAGGAGCAGAACAGCTTCGGTTCTTCTGCCTCGTCCTCGGCCGCTGACTGGCTCTCGTTTTGCCGTCTTTTCCGCCGGACGACGATGCGTTCAAAGGCCTCTGCGTGATAGACATTCTCCCTCGGTGTTCCCCTGCAGGCCCAGGCCCGCTGTCATCGGATTGGCCAGAGGAAGGCCGTGAAGGTCTACAGACTCATCACCCGCAACTCCTACGAGAGGGAGATGTTTGACAAGGCCAGTCTGAAGCTGGGCTTGGACAAAGCCGTCCTCCAAGACATCAACCGCAAAGGAAGTCTCAACGGGGTAACCGGTCCACCAGTTTACCAGTGTAGTCCGGTGCTATTGGACTGGGTGTCACAGTGGGTTGTTAAGCGGAGTGTCGCTGGATGCTGGATCTGCACCTGAACTGCAGAAACAAGGCCAGTATCTTCTCATCTTCTCTGCAGGTGCAACAGCTGTCCAAGCTGGAAGTGGAGGACCTGTTAAAGAAGGGAGCGTACGGAGCTCTGATGGACGAAGAAGACGAGGGTTCCAAGTTCTGTGAGGAAGACATTGACCAGATCCTTCAGAGGAGAACTCAGACCATCACCATCCAGTTGGAGGGCAAAGGATCCACTTTTGCCAAGGTCCAAATGTTCCCTTCTAGTGCAACCTGACATTCTGTCACTTCTGTTCTGGTCCAGTTGCAGAGTCAACGTCGTTTGTCTTCATCAAAGCTTCTCCAGTTTGGTTCCGGTCCTTCTCTTCTGATTGCTGTCAATAGTGACTGAACTGGAGCTGCTGCACTCAGCTCTCCACTTTCACTACGGTGCTCTTGTTTCTTCTCCTCCATTTTTCATTTCTCTTTTTTTCCAGGCCAGCTTCACCTCGTCCGGGAACAGAACCGACATCTCCCTCGACGACCCAAACTTCTGGCAAAAATGGGCCAAGATTGCAGAGGTGGAGATCGACTCCAAGTCTGAAAAAGTGAGAACTTTAAGTTTTGCGTGCAGTGAGAGAGAGGCGGTTGGAAAGGAGGGAGAACCTGGAGATGATCAACCAACAACCAAGAGAGTGAAAGTAGCCAAACACCAGACTGAAACCTGGAGCAGCTCTCAGTCCACGTGGACCATGTGGAGAAGCGGTGAATGTGTTTCAGCAGAGACAAAATGAGCAAACCTGACACTCTTGGCTAAGTGCAGAGGAGCGCCCCCTGCTGACAGAGACGCCACCTCGTGTGTTAGACCAAAGAGGTGCACTGGTACTAGAGGTGCAACAGCTAGCTGGTGACTAGCTCCTGAAGCTCATCCCTCATCCCGGAGGAGGAGAACTTCCCTGCTGGTTCTCCGGTTCCTCCACTGAAGCTCCTCTCCTCCGAACCCCCACAGGAGTCGCTGGTCATTGACACGCCGCGGGTGAGAAAGCAGACGCGCCACTACAACTCCTTTGAGGACGATGAGCTGATGGAGTTCTCGGAGCTGGACAGCGACTCGGAGGAGCGGCCGTGTCGGAGCCGCCGCCTGGCGGAGCGCAGCCGCCGCTTCCTGCGGGCGGAGTGCTTCCGAGCGGAGAAGAACCTGCTCATCTTTGGGTACCGACCGATATGACACGCATTCAGTGTTTACATTGTTATTACGTGGTGTGAAGCTCCTCAGCCGTCACTCTGGTCAAACCTGGGCCTGCAAGCGTTCATATTCCAGAGGTTCTTCCAAGTTCTTCCCTTTCCATCGGCAGTTTTCACTGCCGTGTTGAGGTTTGGTGGAGCTCCAGGGCTCATGGACTCGCAGCTCCTGCTTCTCAGCGGTGCGACCGAGGCTCCGTCATGTTCTGATGCTACCACTGGCACCACTGAAGCTCCTCCAGCCCCATTAGGAGCAGATATTGACATCGCCCTCTAGCCTGAGTAGTTAGTCGGAGGCACCAATGCCCCCCCCCCCCCCGATCGGCTCTAGCTTTCTTCCCGGCCACTGTCGCCCCCTGCTGCTCGGGAGGCCTCAGTTGGTTTTCTTCTGATTGGACAGAGAGGCTCGGAATGTGAATGAGTGCTGAAGAAATGCCAGTAGCAATAGTCCCAAAGTTGATAAATGTGCTTTTTAGGATGAGGATTTGGTTCCCAACCGCTGGGAGTTTGGTCTGGGTCGTAGTTGCTGTTTGCACCCACATGCGTACAGGATCCATGTCCGTATCTTTGTCCCCTCTGACCTTGAAGGTGGGGACGCTGGAAGGACATCTTGAACCACGGCCGCTTCAAGTGGCACCTGACCGAGAGGGACATGGAGGTCATCTCCAGGTACGCAGGGCCACTCACGGCACACTCACCTTAGGAACTTAGAAATACCACTGCCTGCTGTACAGTGAATGGGTTGAGCGCTTGTGTCACTGCCGTGGGCCTGGTTGTGTTTCTGATGTCGCAGAGCTCTGCTGGTTTACTGCCTGAGACACTACAAAGGAGATGAGAAGATCAAGAGCTTCATCTGGGATCTGATCTCACCCATCAAGGAGGGCCAAGACCAGACGCTGCTCAACCATTCAGGTCAGTAACTCATCATCATCATCATCATCATCATCAGATGTTGTTTGTTTTTGTCAGTGGAGTGTGTGTGTGCTGTTTTCCCACCATGCTTCTCTTCCCCTCCAGGTTTATCAGCTCCAGTCTCTCGTGGTCGGAAGGGACAGAAGATACAGAATCACCTGAGTGTTTCCGAGGCCAAGGATGCTGATTGGCTGGTCCACTGCAACCCTGAGGTGGTGCTGCAGGACGACAGCTACAAGAAGCACCTCAAGCAGCACTGCAACAAGTCAGTCCACACTCACTCACTGAGTCCTCCTCACTGAGTCCTCCTCACTGAGTCCTCCTCACTGAGTCCTCCTCATGTTCACACTAGGCCTCCTGAAATGATCCTGATGACTTTGTCCTGTTTTGAGTTTGTGTTCAATGTCTCCAGTTTCTCTGCTCAGCTCGTTGTGTTGTGTGGTGGACTCGGATGACTTTCCTGTGTAAAAACTTTTGATTCATCACCAGAGATCATTTCTGGCTGTGGTCTCAGCAGGAGACACAACGTTGTTTTCAATAAGCCGTCACCATGTTCACCAAGAAGATTTAATTCTCTTGTCTGTTTTCCAAACGTGACACACTCCTCCCTGCCTCCCTCCCACTCTCTCTCTCTCTCTCTCTCCCTCTCCCTCCCTCTCTCTGTCTCTCTGTCTCTCTCTCTCTCTCTCCCTCTCCCTCCCTCCCTCCCACTCTCTCTCTCTCTCTCCCTCTCCCTCCCGCTCTCTGTCTCTCTGTCTCTCTCTCTCTCTCTCCCTCTCCCTCCCTCCCTCCCTCTCTCTCTCTCTCTCTCTCTCTCTCTCTCTCTCTCTCCCTTCCTCTCCCTCTCTCTCTCTCCCTCCCTCTCTCTCTCTCTCCCTCCCTCTCTCTCTCTCTCCCTCTCTCCCTCCCCAGGGTTCTGTTGAGGGTGCGGATGTTGTACTACATCAAGGTGGAGATCTTGGGGGAGGCTGCCAGTCAGACTCTGGAGGGGACGCCTGCCGGGTGAGACGGTCATCTGTCCGTCTGTCTGTCTGTCTGTCTGTCCGTCTGTCTGTGAATGAAGAGCTCCCTCACTGGTGGATTCCTCTGGTGTCTGCTGTCTCTCTACAGTCTCTAGAGACGTGTTTGCACTCCCTCCACTGCCCCTCTTTGCTCCGCCCCCTAACTTCAACTCTGTCTAACTGGCTCCAAGGTTCTCAGGCAGAGACAAACCATCGTTGTGATGTTTCTGTCTGTCTTGCCTGTGTGGCAAAGTTGACGGTGGCGGATGGTTGAGTCTCGTCTCCAGGGTGGAACCGGGCTGTGTGGAACCTTGGTCTCTGGGCTGCAGTGGTCTTGAGCAGGTCGGGATCCTGCCTGGCTCGCTGTGGTAGAACTGAACCTCCTCTGTCTGTGTGTTGCCAGCAAAGTCCAGGTGTGTCCTCCAGACATCGACTACATCGACATTCCTTCCACTTGGTGGGACAAAGACGCTGACAAGTCTCTTCTCATTGGGGTCCACAAACACGGTCAGAAGCTCTCCTCTGTTTCTAAACTCGGTTCCCTTCACGTTCCCTTCAACTGTCCCCGGTTCTTCTTTTATTCTAACACGATTGATAGCTGTGTCTCAATCCAGGCTCTGCATCCTTGAAGGCTGCATTTGAAAGGAAGTTGCGTCATAGCACTGCAAGAAGGCTCCTCCCACTTCCCAATAGTCAGAAGGACGCTCCAAATGCGTACTGGGAATGCGTCCTACTGTTAGCCAAGGCTGCACCGCTACTATCCTTCACCTCCTTCTGTATCCCAGGATGCTTTGCTCTGCTGCTGCAAAGCATCCTGGGATCCTGGGAAGTCGGCTGAAATTAGCGCCATCTACTGGCAAAGACACCACATATAAATTTCTAAAGTATTTATAAGGTATTGAAATTTCACATCAAATATTCAGTTTTTAACGCAGGGTTTATACTGATTAGATCATCCAACGCCATCGTTGGATGGCGAACCAATGGTTAGCTTGATGCTATGAAAACCTCACTTCCTGGGTTGGCCAGCAGGAGGGAACGCTTCCTTCAGACGGAGGACGCTTCCTTCCAAGGATGCAGAGCCTGAGTTGAGACACAGCCCTTGTAGACAGGAGGTGTGCAGTCACCAGACGTGTGTCATTGTGTCTTGCTGAAGGTTACGAGCGCTACAACGCCATGCGTGCAGACCCAGACCTGTGTTTCCTGGAGAGAGTGGGGATGCCCGACGTCACCGCACTGTCTGTTGACCTGGGCGCCAGGCCGGAGGGGTCGGCTGAGACCACTGACAGGTGCTGCTTCACTCCACAGTCGCTCTCTCACTCTCCTCCCAGCTCTGGTTCTGGAAGCAGGTCATGAGATCACCTTCAGTAGAGAAGTCCACCAGAACAAAGCATCACCTGCTTCCCGCTGCCAACACTGTGTTCATTGACCGCGGTGGAGAACTGGTCCACCCTCTCTCCAGACCGGTCCAACCATGATGGAGTCCTGGACTCTGCAGCGTCAGTCAGTCTGGTCACCACTGGTGTCTGGGTTCCCAGTGCCCAGCACTCCCACCACCGTCACTCTGTTGCACTCTCACAATCACTCTTCCTCAGCTGCACCTGTTAAAAAAAACCCACAGTGATTATTATGACGTTGTGGTTGTAATTATGATATTTCAGGATGATCATTTCTGTCCTTTTCCGTCTTCTCTCAGTATGTTCAAAGCAAAAGAAGTGAAGGACGCCAGTGAGAGTAAAGGTGCTCTGGCAGAAAATAAAGACGGCTGCAAAGTAAATACACAACTGCATCACTCCCATTCAAACAATGTGTTTTCTGTTTAAATAGTGGTTATTACAGTCACACAGCTGTATGTTTTTATTGTCTGATTGGTTTAGCATGTTCTGTTGTTCTGTGTCACTCCAGGGTGCCTCCTCAAGTGCGAGTCCATGCGACCAGCCTGACGCTCCACTTCCAGGTTGGACTGAGCACAACAAGCAAACACAACATGTTTCACCTGAGCCGAGCGGCCACCGTGTCTGTCAGCACAGCAACATAAACAGACAGCAGCAAAGAGAATTCTGATCTGCTGATGATCTTCACTCCAGCCAGTGGAAACACCTGCAAGTCACAACTGCACTGTGTCAAAGTTTTAGAAATATGGCTTTTATTTTGTAAAAAACCTGTCATGGAAACGCAGCTCGTGCCCAGATGGTCAGTTACTGGTCAGTTACTGGTCAGTTACCAGCACACACATGGTCTGACCTGCACCCAGCCGACAGACAGCACGGCCGGGTCACTCAGAAACACTTTGCTGTCAGACAGTGATGTTGCTTTGACTGAAGGGAACTGCAGGTGGGTCCGTTTGGAGCAACTGGACTCGTTGCTCCAAACGGACCCACCTGCAGTTGCTCCAGCTTCAGCGTCCTGGATGAGTGAGAACCTCCACAGACAGCCTGTCTCTGCCCGCCACAGACGCCCCCACGGCCAGTGCTGCTGCGTGTGCGCAGGATGAGACGCTGCTCACCACCACCACGGCGGGAACGGGTTCTGGCGTGGCGGCGCTCCACGTCATCCAAGCCCGGCCGCTGTGGCCCGCCGCTCCGGCCCTGACGGCCCGCCTGCGCCGCCTCATCACCGCCTACCAGCGCGTCACCTTGCGGCGCGAGCCTCTGCTGAGGCACGACCTCCTGCTCCCCGACGGGCTCCCCGGCCTGGACGTAGGGGGCGCCAAAGTGGCGCGTGGCAGTCTGGGCGGCGAGCCGCTGGCGTGGCAGCTGGCTGAGGAGGTGCAGCAGAACTCTGCCGTCGCTGAGACCGAGTCGCTCTTCCTGGAGTGGCAGAGAAGGTGACCGTGCTGCATCCATCCATCCATCCATCCGTCCGTCCATCCATCCATCCATCCATCCACCCATCCATCCATCCATCCATCCATCTGTCCGTCCATTGATCTATCTATCTATCTATCTATCTATCTGTCCGTCCGTCCGTCCGTCCGTCCATCCATCCATCCATTGATCTATCAATCCATCCATCCATCCATCCATCCATCGATCTATCATCCATCCATCCATCCATCCATCCATCCATCCATCCATCCATCCATCCATCCATCCATCCATTGTAATACATTCAAAAACCACCATCTCCCAAAGTAACTAACGATGTACTAACAAAGTAAACGAACAAACTAACAAAGTACTAACGATGCTGATCATGTGGAGAACGCGAGTGGCAGCAGTGCACCTAGAAGGTCCACGGAGCTGCTGGCACAGATGTGATTCTCTCCACCCGCTGACTCTCAGCAGTTGCTGCTGCGCTAGCGTGGCTTTGGTCAGGAGTGCTGACGAGGCCGCCTGTCCGTCCGTCTCTCTGTCTTCCCTGCTGAAGGTGGAGTCGTCGGGAGCAGGCAGACTTCTACCGCACGGTGTCGTCCTACGGAGTGGTCTACGACCCCAGCAGGAAGGCCTTCGACTGGGCCCACTTCAAAGCACTGGCCCGGCTGGAGAGGAAGACTGACCAGAGCCTGGACAAGTACTTCTACTCCTTCATCAACATGTGCAGAACAGTCTGCAAGCTGCCCCAACGGGTGGACGAAGGTACTGCACACAATGGAAAGCCTTCATAGAATACAATGGCACGGAATAAAGACTGTTTGTTATTTATTATCCAATGAAGTTTGATTCAAGACATAATTCTGCCGTAGAAACAATGTATTGTGTACACTTGTGACTGTTAGGTTGACCTGCCTCACTGTGGAGGAAGCAATTAGCATCATGTCTTTGTCAGTGGGGGTGCTGCCTACTGGAGAGCTGGTAGGGAAATGTGCACCTGTGTATTGAGAAGCCATCTCTTGACTCTACTGGATGGTTGTCAGCAGCAGTGTGGCATCAGGGACGAGGTCCAGGTCTTCAGTAGTCTCCTAGTTGACCACTGTTCCTGGTTCTGCAGGGCTGGTGGATCCTGGTCTTCAGTCAGTCTCCTAGTTGACCACTGCTCCTGGTTCTGCAGGGCTGGTGGATCCTGGTCTTCAGTAGTCTCCTAGTTGACCACTGCTCCTGGTTCTGCAGGGCTGGTGGATCCAGGTCTTCAGTCTGTCTCCTAGTTGACCACTGCTCCTGGTTCTGCAGGGCTGGTGGATCCAGGTCTTCAGTAGTCTCCTAGTTGACCACTGCTCCTGGTTCTGCAGGGCTGGTGGATCCAGGTCTTCAGTAGTCTCCTAGTTGACTGTTTCTCCTTGTTCTGCAGGGCTGGTGGATCCGGGTCTTCAGTCAGTCTCCTAGTTGACTGTTTCTCCTTGTTCTGCAGGGCTGGTGGATCCGGGTCTGAACGTTGAGCCTCTGACGGAGGAAAAAGCTGCTCGCACCTTGTATCGCATTGAACTGCTGCGCAAGATCAGAGAACAGGTTTGACGAGGTTTTATCATCATCCAAATATTCCACAATCCTTGAATTTCATATTTCTCAATGTCATATTTCATGATATTTCATATTTCATATTCCCTGTGGGTTTTTTTTGAAAAATCAATGTGACTTTTGCGTCTTCAATGCTTGGATGAAACCACACAACCGGCCTATCAGCAATGTTTGGCCTGCTTTCTTGATTTTTTTTTGCTTTGCTTTGTTTTGTTTTGTGAGTCTTTTCGAGTCGTCGGCCACAGAGGCCTCAGTTGGCCAGTTTTCCTTTCAGGAAACTCAAATATGGCCATAATGATTGAAACATTGAAGCATTGTGCTGGTGAAATGAAGGAGATTCATCACTACAAGTGTTGAAAATATGAAAGTAGAAGCTGTTTCAGAGTCGTCCTCTCCCTCGGCTGTCTTCTTCTCTCAGGTTCTCTGTCACCCTTTAATATCGACGCGTCTGAAGCTCTGCTGCCGCTCTCTCTACCTCCCCGTGTGGTGGGAGTGTGGAAAACACGACCGTGACCTCCTCATCGGGGCGGCGCGCCACGGCTTGAGCCGCACTGACTTCTACATCCTCAACGACCCTCAGCTGAGCTTCTTTGAAGCCCGCAGGAACTACGTCAGGAGGCACTCGGCCCATCAGAACCATCAGCACAGCTACCACCCGGGCCTGGTGACCCATCACGGCCTTCCTTTGCCACTCTTGTCCTCCTCCACCTCATCGTCACAACCTCAGCACCTCAGTCCTCACTGTTGTCCTCCTGACTCCACCGTCAGCCACCACTCTCCTCCAGAACATCCTCAGCCGCCTTCTCACCACCACCACCACCACCACCACCACCTTCACCACAGTCACCCCGGCCTTCCTTCATTTCTTTCCCATTCTTCCTTGTCCTCCTCCTCCACCTCCTCTCAGCCTCACCTCCACCCGCCGTCCCTGGACACCTACAGTTCTGCTCCACCGGGTCTGGGTTTAGTCCCTCGCTCAGAGGGAGACTTGCTTCACGCTGCTTCTCTGGAGGAGGCCATGGAGCTGGATTCTTTCCAGCATGACGCCATGTCTGCAGAGGCGTTAAGTGGAGGCAAAGCCACCAAAGATGCTCTCAACAGTTTCCCCTTCAACACCAGCGCAGGAGGTCAGAGCATGCTGAACCTGTACAGGGTCCCAGACCTGGACTCCAAGCTGAGGAGCGACGTGCTGGTGGGTGAGCAGGGCTCCTCAGAGGAAACCGGCCTGATGACGCCTTCGGTGGAGCTGGATTCACTGCAGGTACAGGCTGACGTCCTCCTTATGGCCTCGCGGTTCTTTGAAATTCTGGATTTGTGATGATTTGACTTCATCTGCTTTCCTCTGGACGTGAATGACGTATTTCAAAAGGCAGCATGTGTTTATTCTCTGTCGCCCTGGTGGGTGGAGGCGCCATGGGACGGTGCCGACCACTCCAGCCCAGCGCACCACATGATCAATGAGTCTGATCCCATTCTGGGTCACTCCACCCTGGAGACGGGCTTCCTGGAGGACGACGAGGAGCAGGAGGAGCCGGGAGCAGAGCGAGGGGTGGAGGACGCTCCCACCCTGGACGACTGCTTCAGCCTGCCGCCCTCGTCCTCGCCCTCCCAGCCCTCCTCAGGAGACTCTGGAGAGCCTCTCTCCTCCACTTACATGCTCTTCAAGGTTGGTTGGTTGTCCATCCATTTAGATCTGCGTCTTTAGAGCCATCTGTCATTAAAAACATTCAAACTGCGAGCAAGTTTCATGCCACAGACTTCATGAGTTGCTTCACTTCTGTTTCTTGGTGACTGGGTTTGAACCTCATCCAACAGCCGAGTCACCGCTGTGCAATACAACACAAACATAGTACCATAGCATACAGTGTAGGGGAACCCCCAAACAATAGCACTCAGTAACGCTGAGTCAAGAGTGAGTGGATCAGTGAGAGGCCCGTTGGACCTGACGACCGTGCCATGTGTCTCCAGCTGAACTGAGTCGCATTGAGCTGCTGCTGCTGCGGCGCCATTGGCTGAACATATGGACTCAACGTATGGACTCACCTCTGTCCAGACTTGCTGGCTGGAGTTTGTGTACCATCATTTGAAAGCCCTCCTCAAAGTTAATGTCAGCGTCGGTGCTCCAGGAGTCCAGGGTCTCACTGCGTCTCAAAGCCACAGTGTGAAGTCCATCTTAACGGAGCCACAGTGCCTCGCTGAGGCCTCCTTCAGTTTAGTTTCTGTTTGTTATCACGAAAAACCTGAACGTTTTCAAAATAACCAGAGTTTCATGTCGAAACTTGAAAATCCGGCAGAAATGTGAAACTTTGAGGAAATGACATTACAACTGTCACACTGCGAGCTGATAGTTTCACCCTGTAGCTTCCTGCTACTGGGCCCGCCAGCGCCACACTGTCACATACCAGGAAGTATAGTTTTGATATTTTCCTTTTCTGCCTCCAGGACATAAACATGAACGATGAAACCAGCGCGGACCAGACCGACCTGTCCACCAGCCCTCCTCTTCCTCCCTACGTGCCGCCTCCCCCTCTGGCCTTGTCCCACTTTGCTGAGCCGCAGCAGCGGCTGGGCCGCTGCGACGCCACCGAGAGCCTCGGCGGCTCCGCCAGGGAGGAGGCGGCCCAGAGGGAGAGCTCCTCCTCCTCTGAGGACAGACACCAGGACTGCTGTCCTGCAGCTGATGGCTGTGACGTCGTCCAAGGTAAGAACCAAGACTCGGATCCTGCAAGAGCAAATCACGTCAACAGGGGGCGCTCTACAGAGCAACTTTAGCGTCCGAAGTGTAAAAACCAAAATGTTGCGGCTGTAAACACCACAGCATCAGCAACAGCATCTTTTCTGTGAACATGTTGCAGTCGTGATTGTCTGAGTAGCTGTAGCTCGCTTTGCTCCTGCAACAAGTGTGGCCAAGCACCGTTGGTTCTTCCATGTTTGACTGTCACAGATGGAAACCAAAGCCTGCATGAAGATCTGGGCGTGGCCACGGGGGGGAGCAGGAGGCTGAGGGGTGGAGAGCAGGAGCTGCTCCAGTCCAGTCTGGTTGAAGGACTGCAGAGGAGCCACCAGCAGGCGCTGCACAAAGATGTCAACCATCATCACCTGGAAGAGCTGCAGCAGGAGCCCGACCTGGCCGGTCCAGAGGCCCCCGAAGAGCCTGAAGACAGAGTGGTGGACCTGGTCTTGTGTCAGACAGTTGCGGACGAGACTCCGGCCAACCAGCCAGCGGCGGAACACTTGACCCACGGCAGGTTCATTCCCGACAGTCCTGCCACTGGTGTCTCCGTCGCTCTGTCGGGCCACATGGAGGAACTCCTACACGTGGACCACGCCTCCTTTACCAACGACCTCCTGGTCCGGCCCGGTGTGATTAAAGCTGAGGAGGACGAGAAGCCGCTGGACAGCGGGTCCAGTAAGACGGAGGTGGAGAGCGATGATCCTCAGGGTGCGCAGCACTCACTTCCTGCCTCGTCTCGCACCAAAGTGGCCTTCAAGTGTGGAGACAGTGACGCAGTGAGCGGGGGTGGAACCAGAGCCCATCAGACTGAAGGTACTTTGGAAGCTTTATTACCCACAAAGTGTGAAAGTAGGATCTTGAAAATGATCACGCAAAAACCTCAAACTTTCACATTATAACGTGTATATACAGTGTTGTACTATTGTCATATTATATATATATATATTATAAAGTTTCACGCCCACCAGTGTCACAGTGTAATCTACAGGTAAATATCGTTGAACTCAGTTAAGTTGAACTTGATCTTGACACTAAGTGTAGGAGGAGGATCTTGCCTTTCTCTCTTGATCTGCATCACACACAGGTGATGTCTTCAATGTGTGTTGAAACTAAAACACACTCGACTTTGTCTGCAAATATGAGACACAAACTCATCTCATCTATTTTTAAAAAAAACAACTTTTCAAGCAGAAAATGGTGGCGAGAAGGAGGAGGAGCAGCTGGAGTTGCCAGTCCAGACGTGGATGGTGGGGAAAGTGTGCAGCGGTGTGTCTGACGTCAGTAATGAACCTGCAGCGTGTGGCTCTGCCCGCCTCGCCAGAAGAGGGCCGCCAGGTGAGGATGTCCTGGCAAAGACACTCGACATCAAGGATGAACCTCACAACCCCCCCACGGAGCCAGAGAGCAAAGCTGAGCTCCTTCAGCGTGCACCCTGCACTGGTGGAGCAGAGGCTCACGCAGACACCGAGGAGCCAGAACCCTCAAGGGTTGCTGCTTGTTCCCGTGGTGCTGAGCGTAAGACAGAAGAGGAGGAGTGCGGGACGTGTGCAGAGGAACCTGAGAGGACCTCGGAGGTCCACCGAGGGACGGACGACTTCAGAGCTTCGACCAAAAGCCAAGCCGAGGCCAAGCTGTCGGAGGCCAAGCTGGAGCAAAGCTGTGGACCAGCAGACCGAGCAGAACATCTGGTTGGAAGTGAGCAACATCAAGAAGCAGAACTCGCAGCACCAGGTCAGAACCTGTGTTCTAAACATCATGAGGATCGTTGGGAATTGAGTCATTGACAGTTAATGAATCATTGTTATTGATGCTTATTTGTATGCAATTAATGATCTATTGATGATCTATCTATTGATGATCTATCAATGATCTCTTGATGATCTATTGATGATCTATCAATGATCTATTGATGATCTATTGATGATCTATTGATGATCTATCTATTGATGATCTATTGATGATCTATTGATGATCTATTGTAGATCGATCTATCGATGATCTATCGATGATCTATTGATGATCTATCAATGATCTCTTGATGATCTATTGATGATCTATCGATGATCTCTTGATGATCTCTTGATGATCTATCGATGATCTATCAATGATCTATTGATGATCTATTGATGATCTATCAATGATCTCTTGATGATCTATCGATGATCTAACTATTGATGATCTATCGATGATCTATCGATGATCTATCGATGATCTATCTATTGATGATCTATCGATGATCTTTTCTTTGCTTGGGAAGTTTGCCATTAAAATGTCTCTGCATTGCTACAGCAAGGTTTCACTTTTCTAGAGCGTGGGAAAATATCTGGATATATGTCTTGTTTACAAGCTGAGATTGTTGTTGTTGTTCTTCTTGTTGTTGTGTGGCTGCAGGGACGACCTTCACATGCAGCCCCAGTTTCACAAGCTCCGCCTCCACGTGCGAGAGAGAAAACCTGTGTGGCGCTAGAGAGCCGACGATTGCTCAGCTGCTGCAGGACAAAGCACTTTACTCCTTCACTGAGTGGCCCAAGGTGCTCTTCATGTCCTTCACTTCTTCTCCATCAGTAGTTGTAGAGAACCTCTGGGCTTTATGGCCGGTGGAGGTCCTCTCTCCCACCTGCCAAAAATCAAATATAAACTCACAGCAAGCCAATGGTAAACAAGCAAACAAAAAAAGTCAAATGATACAAATGACAATCAATCAGTCAATCAGTCAGTCAATCAATCAGTCAATCAGTCAGTCAATCAATCAGGTCAACCTGTTCTCTAATTCCATTGGCCTGCATCCCAGCAGCACACCAGTTGCTGTTGTGCTGCTGACGGTGGTTTATTATCAGCTCACTCCAAGTGACAGTCACATGACCATCGTTGGTTGGATTAAATGCTGGCCTGATTGAAATTCCATTCCAGTTAAACCAGTCCCAGCCAGAAGCCTTGCTGGCAGAGGTTTGATCAGAGTGTGACTGTGAGAGCCGGGAGTTCTGCAGGACTCGGTGTGTCGGAAGAGCCGATGGTTCCGAGGTCGCAGCTGCCGTGAGCCTGCAGCTGCTGCTGCTGCTCTGTTGTGTTGTGCTAGGAGGGTTGACCTTGAACAGGGAGGGTTGACCTTGAACGAGGTGAGTTGACCTGCTTCTCCCGTGTCACCTCCGGCAGGACCGCATCATCATCAGCCGCCTGGACAGCATCTGCCACACAGTCTTGAAGGGGAAGTGGCCTCTCTCCAGCGAACACTACGACTCCCCCGGCCCCCTAGTGGCCAACTCTTGTGCCACCAACAGCGTGGCCCAACACCAGCAACCCGTCTTTCTGCCCAGCAGGATTTCGGCTTGTGTCCAAGGTCAGGTGAAGGTTCAGCAGTCCGGCCCGGAGCAGAGGTTGTCTCTGCCGTCCCTCAGCAGCCTGCCCAAGGTGAGAACCTCCACAGTCACTGGCCCAGTTCAGCCAATCACTGCATGAATGTCCCCTCCCAGTCTTCAGCGGGTCGATGGTCTCCCTCCGGAGCTGGGCTCTGCTTGAGCTTTCTCTCCACTCACCGCTGACCCTCATTGCTTGTTGTGTTACTTTCTCTGTTGGTTGTTAAAGTATGGAATGGCTGTGGATGTGATCTGGCATTCAGTGAATACCGTCAAGGTTCAAATAGATCACCAGATGTTTGATTTGAAACGCCTTGCTGAGGATCTTCTGCAGTGTTTGATGGAAGCGTTTGTTGAAAACCGACCCCCGTGTAATAAAACCACCGTCTCTCTCTCATCCTTGTCTACGCTGCCCCCTCCTGGCCGTCTTGGCAGTACTTTCAGAGGATTTGTGGGCGCAGGTCGCGGCGCCTCACCTCCTTGCCTCTCTTGCAGGAGAGGCTGGTGGCTCCTTGCTACCTCTCCGACGGAGCGCAGGGCTCCTTTGACTATGAAGCTGCCGCAAAGGTTTTAGCGGGGAAGTTGCCTCCAGCGTGCCAAACCTCGGCCTCGACCGGCGCCGGCAGAGCGCCTGCGCTGGGCTCCCCCATGGCTCAACGTACAGACGTCCCGCTCAATCACATGTGGCCAGACTCCGCCATGGACCTCACCAAAAGCAGCGCAGAACCCAGCCTGGGCAGCGGCGACGGTGCAGAAGCAGCAGCGGCGGCGGGGGCGGCGGGGGGGGGCAGCGAGCCTCACTCTGCCAGTGTGGGCGGCGGCCACAAGGCACCCGCGGTGGCCCCCACAGCGCCACCAACAGACTGCGTGGGAGTGGACATTGCCAGGATCCTGCAGTCGGGGCTCATGCATCCCATCACAGGACAGCTGGTGAATGGAAGCCTGAAGGGAGATCACTCCGTCAGGGCCAAGGGCAGCAGGAGAAGGACCGTGGAGGCCGTGTACTGTGACTTCAGCCAGAGCCGAGGACACCTGCTGGAGACCCCGGTAGGTCGCAGGGTGCAGCGCACTGCCTTCGCTGGAATGAGCAGGCCAGGATCTCGCAGTGTTGACGCACTGATATTAATACCATCTTCACCCCCCCCCCCACACACACACACACACACACACACACACACACAGAGAAGGTATTAATAGCAGATTGACTGCAGCGGCGCCACCACTGGCCACTGGCTGGTGTCTTGACGGCACAGTGAGATCCTGGTCTTGTCTTTATGATCCAGTGAATGCAACATTCCACTGTAGTCCCCCTGCTGGTTGAACCTGAGAGCTGCGTCACATCCAGTTATTGTGGCCACTCCAGGTACTGCAGCAAAAAAAAAAGAAAACACTCCCATGGGCCTGGTAGTGTGTTTCCCATAGACCTCAATACAAAAATCAAGGCCTTTAAAACCACTGACTGACTTTTCAACGCAGCTCAAGCAGTTGTGCTGCTTCTGAAAGAGGCCTGCAGGGGGCGACTCCTGTGGTCCTTGGTGTGGGTGACCCCCTGCTGTGCAGTATTGTTGTGACTGTAGGTCTTATCCTCCATATGAAACCAATGTTTGTGCGGTTGTGTTTCCTTTGCGCCGTGCCGCTGCCCTGGCAGAGCCGACTGGAGGTCATCAGTCACTCCTCCGTCTCCTCCTCCACCTCCTCACCCTCTCCGTCCCCTTGTGAACGAGCCGCGGGCCCCTCGACGTCGCCCTCAGTCTCCACGCCTCAGAGCCCCCCTCAGCCGGACGGAACTGGCCTTGACCGGGACAAAAACCTGAGCGAGTGGCTGGCACAGAACCCAGGCTACAGCGTGGAGCTCCCCACCTTCCCTCACGTAATCCATCCTTTCTTCTCTTTCAATGTTCTCTCGCTCCCCCCCCCCCCAAAAAAAAACCCCATCCCGTTTCACCGTCTCCTCTGACACCGTGTCGTCCTTCAGTCTGGGCCCGGCCCGCTGCCGTGTTTTGTGGAACGTCCCAAGCAGAGGAGGCATCGCTGCAAAGACCCCAGCAAGCTGGACGTCAAGAGTTTAACAGGGGAGGAGAGAGTGCCCGTGGTCCACAGAGGAACAGGACGCAAGGTGAAAAGACAGCGCTAGTCAAGCACAGTGCACAACAGGACACAACAGGACACAACAGTATACAACAGTACACAACAGTATACAACAGGACACAACAGGACACAACAGTATACAATAGTATACAACAGGACACAACAGTATACAACAGTATACAACAGTACACAACAGTATACAACAGGACACAACAGGACACAACAGTATACAACAGTATACAACAGTATACAACAGGACACAACAGTATACAACAGTATACAACAATACACAACAATACCCTTCTTGTTTCATTTGTCACCTGTGCTTTATTGTTCTACTGCTACCCTGCAGCTTGGTGGCGCTATGGCTCCGACTATCAAGGAACTGTCCAGATGGCTGGATGCCAACTCAGAGTACTATGTGACTCCAGAATGGGCCACTGTGGTGAAGCACTCTGTGAGTACAACATGCTACACCGACGCCTGCGTGGCAGTAACCCCAGGAGGGCAGGTTGCTTCGGAAGGCATCGACAGCTTAGTAATAACAATGTGTTATAACATTATCTTTTATTTTAAAAATGTATTATTCTCCATCTCTGAAAGTGAAATGGCCCCAGTGGCCTCTGGGAAGCTGGTCCAGACGGTACAAATGCTGCTCTTTGTCTCATCCAGACCTCCACCTCAGACAGAAACGAACTGCAAGCTAGCTGGTCTCAGCGTCGCAGCCGAGAGTTCTGATTGGCCGTCGCAGCTGAGGGCGGTGCGTTCACTGGCCGCCAGCAGGGGCCAGCAGGGTGGATTCTGAAGGCCTCGGGCAGATTTCACAGAACCTGGCAACACAAGCTAGCTGAAATGTGATTGGATGAGAAATCTACCATTAATACACATCAATGGGAGCAGCGCCGCCTAGTGGACAGTCAGCAGTATTGCTTCACACAGGTTCAGAGTCAGTATAAACTCGGCACACAGCTCAGTGGTCTAGTGGCAGAGTGTCCGCCCTGGGACTGGGAGGTTGTGGGTTCCGGGTTCCCGGCCGGGTCAGACCGAGGACGGTACCAGCGGTGTCCACCCAGTGGCACTGGGACTTTACAGTGACTGCAGAGACCCTGAGCACAGACACAGACAGAGCTGGCAGTCCTCACCTTTGATTCCTCAATCTAAAACCTTCTCTCTCTCTTTGTCTTCTTCCGAGGGTTTCCTCCCCGAGCTGAAGTTCTCCAGGATCCTGACGGAACCCATCAACCCCAGAGCTCGGCACCGCGGGAGACGCCCCCGCACCGACGTGCCCAAGCGCCTGCTGTCTGTTTCCAACGTCACGTCGTCCGGCCTCAGCCAGTCCTTCTTTATAAACGGTGGACTGCTGAGCAACATGGACTCCATCGTGGCCATGCAGAATCTGCAGAGCGCGATTCCAGGAATTCCCATCTCCAGGATCATGGCAGCCGGATGTCCTCACGGCTTCTCTGGCCAGGCGAGGGAAGCCGGAGCGCCGGCGGTCAATAGCAAAAACTCTCTCAGCATGTTACCCATGATGCTCCAAGGCATCACTCACCCACACGGGGCGGCGGTCCCTCAACACACCATCTTCAGCATCGGAGCCATGATGCCGCAGACGCTGACGCCTCCGTCCTCTGCTCACGCCAGCTCCTCCTCCTCCTCCCCTCCTGCAGGGAGGGCCACCGCACAGAGCTCCGCCTCTGCCTCGGGAAGCGACTCGTCCTTCGCCAGAGCCGCGGACGCTCAGAGCACCGCTTCCTCTCACCACAGCGAAGGTGAAGGAGACAGGAATCCAGAGGTGAAGGAATGCTCAGACTTGCTGGTCGCAGCAGAGGAAGCAGAGTGCGCGGCGGTGGCGGCGGCGGTGACCTCAGCCAGCAGGGTTCACCTCAGCACCGCACACCTGGGAGCCGGCAGCCACGTCGCCTTCAACCCCTTCCTCATCCCAGGCATGTCGCACGGCCTGCTCTACCCGCACATGTTCCTGCCACACGGGGGCATCATGGCGCTGCCCGCCATGCCCCCTGGAGCCGTGGAGGCTCCTCCTGGGAACCCCAAGAGGAGGAGGAACAGAGGGCAGGAGGAGTGGGAGCGCAAGGAGGAGAAGGCTGCCGGCGTGGAGGAAAGACAGAGCGCCTCCTCCTCCTTCTCCAGTCCCTCAACGCCATCGCCGAAGCCAAGCCTGTGTCTGACCGAGGAGCTTCACGCTCGGCCAGCAGAGAGGAGAGACTGCCCCTCCGGTCTCCACCAGCCAGGCTCTGGTCCCGCACCAGGTCTGGACCAGGCTGCGGGGGAAGAGGCAGACCAAAGATCGGAGGACGGGCGAGAAGCGGTGGAGAAGGTGAAGCAGGACAGTGAGGGGAGGGGCGGAGCTGCGGAGGAGGAGACATAGAGGAGCCTGTGTACAGGACAGATCGGACGCCACCGCCGGCGTCCTCCCCTCTGCGTCTGTCGCTGCAGAAACGACGACAACAACAACAACAACAACAGCAACAACAACAGTGTAAATGTGTGCCTGTCTGTTAGTTAACGTCCGTGTCGAGGCTTTGACGGTGGTGTTTTTGCGGACGACGGCGGTGTTTTGAGTTCAAGCTTCTCGTTCTGTGATTAAACTCCACCTCCCTTCCTTTACTGAAAAATAATAAACGGATAAATAAATTAAAAAAATTAAAAAAAAAACAAAACCGCAAATCATATTCACTACCTTGCAAAGAGAGTTTTCAGCAAAACGCGCCTTGCCAGCAACATGTGTGAAACAAGAAGAGGCTTTGCCAGCAGAATTCATCACTTTGATTTTCCACAGAGCTTCTGCAGGTCCCATCATGGCAGGAAGCTCAGAACAACCATCTGGGAGCAGTCGAGAGTCCTCTCCTTAGTGCTTCACTTACTTCCCAGAGGGTCGGTCGTCTCAACCAATAGGAAAACACGATTGTGTGTTTGTGTGTATTGTGTGTTATTTTTCCTCTGTGTTATTTTCTTCATTTTCTTTTATACTTGTCACAGGACCACAAGGAGTCCTGGTTCATTGTCTCAGTACCTGCGGCCCGTGTTAGCTTGACCCGGGCCTTGAATCCTCCACCAGCCATTAATAAAACTGAGTCTTACCGAAGTCCAAGACTGGCAGCCAAAATCCCATTCTCAGCCCATCCACATTGGAATCAGATTCACCTACAGTCTGAACGCATCCTATAGCATCAGCACCTCTGCTAATGGTAGGGCACCGTCAGCCTGAGCCCCGCCCACACCTCCTGGTGGTTACCCGGGATGCTCCTAACCCTCTGAGCTGAGAGGTCAAACATCACCAAACTCAACCTGCTACCATCCACACAGACACACTAGCGTCCATTTGAATTCCAGACACTTTCAAGTTCCCCAACCACCGTCGACGTCGACAAATGGCTGACGCCCGGGAATCAAACCCACAACCTTCTTGCCGTGAGGCAACACTACCCCATCATCCGATCGCCCCAATCAAATCTATCGACGAATGAATTCCTGATTTAATCAGAAGCACAAAACTATTTTTGCAGTAGTTTTTTTTTTTTTTTTTACTTGAATGAAGCTCATGACTCTGATTTTACTTTATGTTTGAATTTCCATCCGACTCTTTTTAAAGTGGAGGTCCATGCTCTGTCAGAAAGGCATCGCTATGAATGAAACAATGTTGCTCGGAAAGGGAAAAGTTGAAAACTTGTTTTGCTTTTTCTTTTTGTGCGTGGTTCTGGACTGCGACCAGGACCCGACTGCTGGAGGAGAACATCAGGGGCTCCTCGCAGCGCCGCCTTTTCATAGTTTTGGACATCCACCTTTCCAGTGTGGGATTGTGCAGACAGGTTGTTCTGTGTGCTGTCAACCATCTGAGCTGTCAAATGGAAATGTCTCTTTGAAGAATAGGTCAAAAAAAAAAAAAATTCTAAATAACATTAAAAAAATGAAAGGAAGGAACGATGGCTTCGTCATTTATTTGAACGCTTCACTGTTGCTTTGTAATCTCGTATTGTTGCTTTACCTTTGAAAACCCATACATGACCCATGTGGAGGGTATTTCACTGCAGAGTCCCTCGCTGTCATGTGACAGGGGCGGTGCCAAACAGTCTCTGTAGAAAAGTCTCCGATGTTTCTCTCAGTCTGCTTTGACTTTTCTTTGGATTTTATTCAAACTTTTTTTGGGGGATCATTTCATTGCTTGGTGTGCAGGTCTCACAGTGAGAGAACGTTGCTGTGTACTTGTGGACTTTTCCTCCAACCATTGTGCAGTGGAGAAGTGTTTCTTTCCAGCAGCAGTGTCTTTCTCCTGCTCCATTGTGAGGAGACTGGCGCCACTTTCATTCTTAGCTTCATTGTCAGTTTCTTTCTTAGCTTGGCAGTCTTTAAAATATCTCTCACCCTGAGCTCCTCACCCTGAGCTCCTGACCCTGAGTGTGACCCAGCTCCTCACCCCGAGCTCCTCACCCTGGGCTCCTCACCCTGGGCTCCTCACCCTGAGCTCCTGACCCTGAGTGTGACCCAGCTCCTCACCCCAAGCTCCTCACCATGAGCTCCTCACCCTGGGCTCCTCACCCTGAGCTCCTCACCCTGAGTGTGACCCAGCTCCTCACCCCGAGCTCCTCACCATGAGCTCCTCACCCTGAGCTCCTGACCCTGAGTGTGATCCAGCTCCTCACCCTGAGCTCCTCACCCCAAGCTCCTCACCCTGGGCTCCTCACCCTGGGCTCCTCACCCTGGGCTGAGCTCCTCACCCCGAGCTCCTCACCCTGAGCTCCTCACCCCGAGCGCCTCACTCTGACCTCACAGCTTCTTTGTCCCATGTCTTTTGGGCACTGCAGCAACGTCACAGTCACACAGGCAGGTGACGACACCTGTTGGTTTTTCAAAATAAGGTTATTTGCAGAGTAACGTCACATTTCATGAAAAAAAACACCCAGGTGTTTTGCACCAAAATCAACATTTATTACAACAATTTACATTAAATAAAAAAAACATTCTGAAGGTGTGGCAGGTGGTTCGCCACCATCAATCACCCTGTATAGCAGTGGAGGGGGGGGGGCAAACTGCTTGCCTGGTGGGCCACAGTGGGGGGTAGCGCAGCAGCAGCAGATGGATGGAGTTTTGGAGATGAGATGGAGATTGGCCAAATGTTGAAATGTCCCTTTAAAGGCAGTAACAGCAGGGAGAAAAACCGTAGCAAAAAGTTCCCCAAGCAGTCCAGTTTGTTGAAAGTTATATCTGACAGAGAAGACGGAGGCCAAACAGCCTCTTTGGGCTGCGCATTCATTTACTGAGACACTCAGGAGCTCTCTGGTCTTCATGGACGGGACTGCCAGCTGCGCTGAATTGGAGTCTTCTATTTTAAAACCAACGCGGCCTCAGAGCCGTCTTTCTTCTTCAGGTACAGTCCATAGCTCAGGTGATGTTCCCGCCTCAAAAAAGCATAGAAATAATCCGACACCAGCAAAATCTGTGGAGACAAAAACGACAACAGTCAACAATTTGTAAAAAAATAATAATAAAAAAAAAAAAATCAACAAAAATCAAATTGATCATTTTGCTACAATGTGAGAATGCATTCTGGACTCCACCTAAAGTCCATTAAAGGGGTGAAATCTTTTAGCTGCATGAATGTCAATAGTCTTCTAATCTTTTTTTTTTTCATTTTCTAGAGGTTGCTGGGAAATCAATGCAGAGGCTGAACTGCAACGAGCCTCCAAACATCATGGAAGACTGCTTCCTGTTTCATTATGACAGCAAACTGGGATGGAATACGTGGCAGCGGCCGAGCCCACCTGCGCCACAGTGAACAACAGCGTCACAGCATAGAAGAAATTGGAGTTGGCGCTGCCAGCGTAAATCCAGAGGTGCCAGAGCACCGGGAAGAGCGCTGAGCAGGCCAGCAGGGTGCAGGTCACCAGGAAGATGTTCCTCAAAACTGCAGCGCCAGGAGAAAGTGGAACACGAGTTTGTTTAGTTTTGGGCTGCCGCGGAGAGCGACAAAAACCCCTGGTTGTCTGGTCTGAACCTACATCTGTGGAGGTCACTCCACACAGGCAGGAAGGCCAAGTACAGGCTGGCGTCGCCCACCGTGGGGTAGGACTTAAAGATGGAAGTCAGGGCCAACTGCATGAACATCAGGAACAGTGGATGTTCCCTGGAAGACATTCCCAGAACATGAGCTCAACAAGCGGGAGATACTGAGAAGCTGCTGAGGCAGAGAGAGAGAGAGACAGAGAGAGAGAGAGCGAGAAAGAGACAGAGAGAGAGAGAGAGAGACAGAGAGAGAGAGAGAGAGACAGAGATAGAGAGAGAGAGAGAGAGAGAGAGAGAGGACTTACTTGAGCTTGATGGAGAGAGGCAGGGTGTAGAAAAAGACATTAATCTGGAAGACGCAGAGGAAGAACAGGCGAAAGTGCTCGAACATCTCGGCGAAGAAATACCAAAAGAGGCCAATATTGGGGGTGAGGTCGGGAACTGACAGGCTGGAGACACAGACAATGTTGAGTCAGAGGAGAAGCAACTGCAGGCACATCATGCAAACACATCGTGCACTCACACAGAGCATCGTGCAGCCGCCCTCTGCTTTAGGAAGCAACGACCCAACCACATGTGACTGAATGCCTTCTAATCATCAATAATCAAAAAAAAGAGCCGCTCCTAAAACACAGCACGCACTTGTGACGGCGCGGTGGAACTCACATGAAGCCGTAGACCGACGGCAGGTAGTCCCAGGAGCCCAGCAGGAAGAAGGAGAGGCAGACGATGACAAACACACTGCCCAGGTACATGAAGGCGTACTGGGCCACGAACCACCAGAAACTGGCCCGCTGGAGGTTGACTGGAATGTACTGCCGCTGGGGAGGAAGCGCGTGGACAGGGAGGTCACAGGAAGTGCGGCTGCGTACTGGCGGTTGCAGGTTGGATTAGGGTTAAGTGGAGAAGTGAGAGAGCAGACAGACGGCTGGCTGGCGGTGAGAGCGAGTGAGACCTCCTGTTTGTCCCATAGCAGAGCAACCTTAGCCGCTAGCCTTTACTTTTCACAACTCAAACAAGGTCACACACACACACACACACACACACACACACACACACACACACACACACACACACACACACACACACACACACACACACACACACACACACACACACTTATCAGGTGAATGTTTTTATACCGTCCATCCCGTCCGGTGACGATTAAAGAAGCAAGTGACGTGAGTAAAGTGAGCAGGCGGCATGCAAAGAGCAGAGCCTTGCATTGGTGCAGCTGGTGGACATACCTGCATCAGATAGAGCAATGCTGGAGCACACAGAGTGAACAGGTAGATGGACTGGTAGGTGGCCAAGGACAGAAATATGGCACTGAGCAAAACATTTCCTGCAACACAAACAAGAAACAAAGACTTTGATGTTTTACCATTGACTGGACTTTCTAAACACAAAGACGTGAAGAAAAGCTTGAGGACATTCATGCACATCTGTTTTGGTTGCTTGGTGACTTGTTGGCTTCTTTTCTGTGGAGACAGGATGACACAGAGACACCTGGAGGCTTGAAGCCCAGGACAGGAGGCTCTTCAGAGCTTTGAAGAACACCTTCTGCCTCAGTGGGACCAGAAGGAGGCCCGCTGAGGAACCAACCAGGCTGGAAGACCTGCCACTCCCAGAGTGGACTCTCCAGTCACAAGGGGAGATGCTCCAGCCAGAACCAGAGGCCCCGGTCCAATGGTCCTGTGGGACTTCAGAAGCCTACTCTACTGGTTGGTGATTGGTTGCTTTATTTTCTTTTGTTTCCTTTGGGTTTCGTTGGTAATTCAAACTCCTGATCAGTACACAAGGACTGCTGTGCTGCCAATATTCACTTTGGACCAGAGCAAGGCACCGTGTGACTGGGGAAACTGGGCTTTTCTTTGTGGTGCATGACCACTAAGAGCCAGAGGAGAGGAACGCAGGAGAAGTGTGAAGTCGGAAGCCACCTGGCTGCTGATCATGACCGACAACAGAAGACCGCTGCATGGTCCACACAGCCACAAAGGAACCTTACCCTTGACGGTAGCGAGAATGAAGAGGGCAACGACGCAGTTGTTGAGGCCACAGGTGGACTTTGCAACACAGGACAGGATGGTGAAAGGGTTCAGCAGGTAGCTGCGAAGGAGAAGCCAGTCAGTGGGAGGACAGACGCTGCTTCTCATGGCTCAATCAGGAACAGTCGCCTGTAAACCAGAGACGCCAGACTGGACCACTAGCCATGAGTCTCTATACAAGCACTCGTATACAGTACCGCCCAGAACATTAGAACCTCCTGAACAGGTTGTTGTGTTTCTCCATGTGTGAGCCAACAACCCAACACAGACTTTCTAAAGGCTCAGGAGCCTTTTGCAGGGGTTTTGGATTCTTTGGACTCTTTGAAGCTACAAAACTGAAGCTTTTCACACTATTCTCATTTTCTGAGTTTGTGGCTTTGCGGTTTTTAATAAGCTGAAAATCTCAATCAGCAAAGTTACAACAAGGAACTGCTTTTACTTGATATTCTAATTTTTCAGGTAGTACCTGTATACAAATGACAACGTCATGTGACCAAATGTGACATTTGCAGTGAACAAATGGAATGGGATGCTCCAATAGGCAGGCAGTACTTACAATATGGCCACTTTGAGGGGGGTGTAGTACATTTCTTTGGGGCTTCTCATGAGGTCCACGCAGTCGAGGGGGTACTGCTCCATCTCCAGGGCAAACTTCTGCTTTCTGAACTGAGGCCAGAGTCACACAGAGTCAACGGAGGCAAGTCGAGTCAATCCCCACCATCACTCTGAACGGCTCATTCACTCTCTGAGTTAGTCGTGTGTGTTTGTTGAAGTGACTCGTTCATAAATGGGTTGTTGGATTCTCACACAATCACTTTCATTCAAATCTGACTAAGAAAAAGTGTGTGAAGCCGCACTGGATTCCTGCAACCACTCCCTCACCCACCCACTGCCAGTGTCTTTGAGCAGCGGTGGCTTAACAAGAGATTCAAGATTCAAGATTTCTTTATTGTCACTGAACATGCCGACGAAATGTTTCGGTTGCAGCTCCCGTGTGCAAAAAAAGTAAGAAAAGAAAATAGCAACAAATAAAAGAGGATGAGAAGAAGAAATGCCATAAAAAAGAGATAAAAATACAAGCTGAACATGGTTCAGACAACACTGTGTCAAGACGCTGCTGCGAGCCCAGGCAGCAGTGGGCGGAGGCTTTGCGAGGCTGAGGTCCACTAGCAGCCATCACCACGCACATCAATCATTTAGTGACTTCACAACAAGACGGCTGCATAACCCGCTAACACTCCAGGAGAGGAATCCAGTTTACATTGATACAGAACAAACGCCTTCTTACCACTTGCTTGTTGTAGTCCTTCACTGCCATGTAAAGAGCAACAGCGGCAATCACATCCGCCAACTGCACAGACGGACGAGACAAGAGAGAGAAACAAACAGAGCCATATGCACTTTATGATCAGATTACTGCAGGCAGCCTCATCACTGCAGGAAGATAAAAAAAATAAATAAGGAAGCCACTGAATGTGGATTCATGTCACTGCGACTGAAAATAAATGCAGCATTTTGACTTCCCACTCACCACAAATGTAATTTCTGCATAGTCCACCAAAAAGTGAAACAGGTAGATGACGAGCGGAGTCTAAAGATGGAAATAACAGCAATCAGAGAATAAATAGGATACAGTTGGGACAACGTAAAAACATAAACACACTTTAAGGACAAAAGCATTGTGACATTGTGTCCACGGCCGCAGGTGCAGGTGTGCAATAATATAGACAGAAGTCAAGCAATGAAAGCAGCCTGCAGATGCTGGCTCACATTCCCCCCCCCAGGCAAATCTTTCATTGAGTGGTGGATTTTCTCAGAAACTACATGAATATGCGGCGTATGTACACGATTTTATAATATCAAAGTGTTGCAATGTACAGATTGCAGAAAACATGAATGTCTTGAGTGATGCAGGCAGGATGTGCTCATCTCCTACCTCATGGAAAACATCTCCTGCATATGGCGACACCCCCAGATCCAGCAGGGCCAACCCCTCAACCACTGCAAGGCAACCGCTGATTGGTCAGCTTGTCAAAGCAGCTCATTATCATTGTTGACAAATCTTAATACATCACCAATGAGCACTCACGAATGCCCATTGTTAGAAAACGTGTCTGTAATTCGTGCAACTACACTGTGCCAATTAAAGGAAGAACATGCTATAGTATAACACAGATGCATTTATTACGCAGACATCCGTATAAATACATAATATACACACATACATAATACATAACTATGTTTGTCAGTGAGTTTCGAAGCTTCGATAAAGACTAAATTGGGAGAGGGACATTTTTCCCCCCCCTGATCTTTATTGTCTACTGCCGGGGATCAATAAAGAGCCCATTGAAAAGCATCAGCGTCGGTCCTGTGGAACCGCCCCGAACCGCGAGATTCCTCCCCTACCGGCGGAAAACCCCAGCTCACCTCTCTTCCACGAGGTGACGGGAGAAACAACTTCGACTCGCTCTGCGATCACCTTTGACAAACTAGAATTAAAGAGAGCGGCGCGAATCGTTACAGCCAGAACCACCAGAATGGTCAGGGGAGCCGCCATCTTTATTATTATACACCGCTTCCGGTTGTCAGTGCTTGTTGCTGTTGTCAGCGGCAGTCTCCGCCTACTTCCTCGTTACGTCATTTCTGAGATCTACGGAGACCAAGTATGGACAAATGTCAGTTCGCCGAATACTCGCGAACCGTTTTCCTCTGCGACTGAGCGATGACGCCACGGGCCTCAGACTGTACGCTGTAGTTTAATACAAAACTCAACCAACCTGCTGCTGCACTTCACCTTTCAGCTGCCTTTCATTGCGGTCTTTATCAAAATGTATTAAAACAAGATGCTATATGCAGCTATTAAACATTACTGCAGTTATATTATTATTACATTACAGCACTATATTACCGTAGTTTACATATTATACCAAGGCAATGTGGGTATTATACACATATATTCGAGATACTATACATTAACATTAAGTATTATACACACTCATATATTAAAGTACAATATTACAGTATCCATTTAAACACCAAAATATACGTACACTATTACCACTATTTCAAGTGTAATAACCTATGTATAAACACTGTAAATATTATGCACACTATTACCCATTTTTACAAATGCATTCTAGTTTTAGTATCAAAACGATATTATAAATATTATTTACATGCATTACATTTGAAAATATACACTCTTATTACCATACTCCATATACAATACATAAACACTAATTCTACACACTAATACCGTATTGTTACAATATATTACAGTACAATATTACAGCATCACATACAAGCACCATAGATATAATATTAAATAAGACTATCTAGTTCAAAGGGCCGTAGGCGTGGGATCGATATTAATGTGTCAGCACCGGTGGTGACCAGCAGAGGGGGCTGCTGGTTGGGTAGAATACACAGAAGGGGAATGAGAAGAAGGAAGTAAAACAATAAATAAAAAGTCGGCGCAGTAGCCACTGTGATTGGTCCATTCATTCCTCAGTGAAACTGAGACACTCAGCTGGACCTTCACCTGTGAATGAACCTCCAGACCTCCAAACCTGCTCTGGAGAGTCTGAGCATTCTGAGTGTGACTGTGTCGCTGTCATCACTGATGTGAGCTTCACAGCAGGAAGTACACATGTGAACCCTTGTTCTTAGTATTTATTTATACTTTTACCGAGTTATTTATTTATAACTTGTTTTTATTATTGTGAATCTTCCTCTGGATACATAAAGTACATCAATCAATCAATCAATCAATCAATCAACCAATCAATCAATCAAGGAGCTGACACTCCATTGCAACAAGAGCCGTTTGGATGGGATGAGAGAGGGAGAGAGAGAGAGAGAGGGAGAGAGAGGGAGAGAGAGAGAGAGAGAGAGAGAGAGAGAGAGAGAGAGAGAGAGATTGGAAGGGGTTGTTTGTCCTGGTGTTAGTGTGTGTTTGAGTGTCGTCCCCTATGAAGTGCTGCCTTCACCCTGTGACAGCTGCAATAGGCTCCAGCAAACCCCTGTGACCTCTGAGTTCAGGAGACAGTGGGTAAAGGAGACGAATGGATGGATGGATGGATGGATGGATGGACGGATGGATGGATGACCACCAACAGTGGCCGTGGCTGTCATCTCGGAGAGACCACAGACACCTCATGAAATACACACACACACACACACACACACACACACACACACACACACACGAGTGGCCAGTGTGAACAGGTCAAAGTGTGAATTGTGTCCTCAGTGTCACACCGTGGTGAGGTTTGTCTGTCTTGGGTTTTTTTTTTTTTTTTAGTCCTGTCATTTCCTGTTTTATTTTGAAAAGAAATTAACTCTCCTCTGGTTTCAGGGCACTCGCCCTCCTCAGGTGTCACCTGTGTGTCTGCCCTGATCACTGATTGTCTTCACCTGTTCCCCATTACCCTCTGTGTGCTTCAATAGTCTGTGTGTCCCTTGTCTGCTGCCAGTGTCAGTCCACCCCAGCCTGTTCACAATCAATGTCCACAGTCACAGCGATGCTGCATGCAAGCCTTTGTTCCTCGAGAAGAGTGATTTTTTTGTTTGTAACTTCTATAGCTTGGTTTAGACTCCTAGTCTTAGTTTCTGTGCCGAGCTGTTTTGTTTTCCTCTTGGTGAGACACTGGGCCGTGTGAAGCGGACCACCCAGAAGTCGCAGGTGATGGATGGTCGAACGACAGACACGACGACATCCGTCGAAATCAAATCCGTTCCATTCAAAACGCTTGTGGCGCTTTTATTGTGAAGGTTCCGGCGCTTCCCAATTCCGGTGTGCTGCAGCGCGCGCGCACCTCCCTTTGACTCCGCTCGATCATCAGGTGGCCGTTCATCGATCTCCGCTCGGAGTGCGTTCCGAGTGATTCCGAGGAGGAGGAGGCGGGATCAGGTTTCAGCACCGCGGTCAGCGCCAGTCAGCCCAGCCCAGCGGTTTTCTCCTCCTTCATCCCTCCATCGCTTCCTCCTCAGCTGCTCCTCCTCTGCGACCCCTCCCCCGTTTTTCCTCTGCTCTCATGACAAACCTCGCTGCTGCTGCTGCTGCTGCTGCTGTGCGACTCACCGGCTCACTTCAAAGGCTGCCAAATCACGCCGACACCTGTTTTTGTGACAACGCTTTGGATTTTTATTTGAATTTGACGTTCGGGCTGCAGTTTGATCTCTTTAAAAAAAACAAAAAAACAAACAAAGGGGGAACAGTAAGCTGCGAAGTAGTCGTTGTTACAACCCCCCCACCCCCCCGCCCTTCTCTCCCTCCCTCACTGAAGCTGCTCACCATCTGCGCTCCTACTTTGGATATTTCACCTTTGGCAAAGAGAGGGAGTGAGAGAGAGTGAGAGAGAGAGTGATTGTTGACGCCTCGGCAGCAGCATGTTGGATCCGTCTTCCAGCGAGGAGGAAGGGGATGAGATCCTGCCGGTGGAGCACAAACAAGCCGGAGCGCCCAAGAGCCTCGGCGGCGCGCGGCTGTCTCCTGGCCGGAGCACCGACGGCCATGGCACCAGCAACAGCGGCGGTAATGGGCTCCAGCCCCGGGGCCGAGGGAGCGGCGGTGGCGGCGGAAGTGGCGGAGGTGGCGGCGGCTGCGGCGGCGGCGGCGGCGGGCGACCCTGCAGCCCCAGTCCCTCGGTGGGCAGCGATAAAGAAAAAGAGGATCTGGAGAAGATGCAAAGAGAAGAGGAGGAGAAGAAGAAGCGACTCCAGCTGTATGTGTTTGTCATGCGGTGCATCGCCTACCCGTTCAACGCAAAGCAACCCACTGACATGACCAGGAGACAGCAGAAGGTAAGATCGATATATATATATATATATATATATATATATATATATATATATATATATATATATATATATATATATATATATATACACATATATATATATATATATATATATATATATATATATATATATATATACACATATATATATATATATATATAAACAATAACGAGACAAAAGCGCAGAGCGCCGTGTCGAAGCGCTACACTGGAGTCTCATCTCAGTTGCGGAACAACCCACAAAGATGCGCGACACCAACTGTTGCTTCCGCAGCCGCAGCAGCAGCAGCAGCTGTCAGCTTCTCACTGGAACATTCAAGAAGGCTACAACAAAAACCAGGCAGCTCCCTTTCCTTCACACTGCCAACAGTCGTAACTCGTTTAGCGAACACAATAGAAGAGACTCGACGACGAGGAGGAGGAACCGTTTCAATGGTGAACGACGCGATCGAAGCTTTGGCTGGCCCTCGTGACTCAGAGGGAGAGGATGCGAGCAGGCACGAGCCAGTTATGGCCAATATGCGTTTGAATTCAAACGTCTATGCGGTCGGAAAACAATAGACGTGATTTGTGCAAAGTAGCTCTCACACGCACGGTTGAACCTTGATGCTGCTGATGGTGTGGATGATAGTCTGCTTCTGATGTTACAAACCCAGTCGCAATCAGCGGCTGTGGTCAAGCCAGCAGATGTCAGCAGGTGGGCGACGAGACGCAGAGAAAAAGTGTCGTTCCTGCATCTCCTGCATCCTCACGTCTGTCTGCTCTGTTCCACACACACCGGCTGACATCTCAGAGGGTTCCTCCAGCAGGACGTGCTGTGCAACCACTCAGACCAGGGCCTATCTTCTCTATCTGAGCCGGCTGAGCTAATCAGCCACTGACAGCTCCTGTGCCACCGCGGTCGGTGCCAGACGGCAGACATCCATTCATGGAAGGGGGGGGGGGGGGTTTGCAAATGTCAAATTCAATTATTCGGACAAAAAAAAAAAAAAGTGAAATTGCACACGGCACATCTGGACAGCGTGGAGATGGTTTCTAACGCCGCCGGGCCACATCCTTCAGTGAAAAGAACACGTTTGAAAATGCACATTTAGGCCGGGAAATTCACCATGCAGTCAAAAATTCAGTTGTTTTGGTGCAGAATTCGGATATTTGCCCTCATCGACCACAACTCCAAAATCTTGTCAAGTGTTTTTTTCCACAAATGTTGAAAAGTTGTTTAGCAAGAATGTGCAGGTCTATTGTTTGCAGTACGGTTTGGTCATCAGTCGATCACCTTGACGAACTGTTGGCTCAATTTAGGTTCGCTCAAGCAATCTGCATGGAGCATCTCTGCAGTCTGAAGGCACTCTGTGCCAAGCTTGGTGTCAATGGAGCAAACATTGATGGAGGGGATTGGTTGAATACATTTTTACAGAGTAATGGACCTCATTCATTTGCAATAGCTTTGAATGTAGAGCATTTTCCTCAGTTTTGGGGCCGTTGGCTCATTTGTTATGGCAGTTTTAAACTTAGACAGTTGGTTGGTGGTAGCGCCACCACCAGGCCCACTGGTTTATGTTTGCAACTCAGACAATTTGGCAAAGGAGTGGAATTTTTTGTTGTTGCAAAGTTTGGAGATTTTTCATGAATGGAAAGTAGGATAGAAGAAGAAGAAGAAGAAGAATGTATTGCATAGCAGAAATGGAACCAGTTAGTTAGTGAGTTCCAATCAATGTAACACACATCTATCTGTCTATCCATCCATCTATCTATCTATCTATCTATCCATCCATCTAGCTTCAAATGTTCAAGTTGTGCAATGTGCCAGTTTTATTTAAAAGTATATATATTCAACTAAAAAAAATGCACATTCCAAGGCGTTGCATGGCATTACATCCCTGGGTTGCACTGAATGGCCAAATGTCATGACACATTATAGAATTACTGACGGGGTTACTTGAACAACATTCTGCAGCATGTTTTTCTACAACACGGGGGCGACTGTCACAAGTTTCACTGCAGTGCAAACACAAACTTCACAAAATTGTCATACGCACACATACACAACCGGTGTCATGGTATTAGCACGTATGTTATGAGTACGAGTCGAGGTTTTAGCCTTGGTATCGGTACCGATACTCGATTCTGGTATCGGCGTGGGTGTGTCCCTAACAAAAACCCAGACATCGGGGGCACTGATCACTACCAGACACACAGGGCTTTAACTGCTGGTTTGCGTGTTGCGGGTGATGTGCGTGGAGACTGCGTGTGTCACTGACAGCAGGTGCAGGAGCGGCTGAGACCTCCTGGTCCGAAGTGAGGAGCGTGACTCCGCTATGGTTTCCCACCAGACAGAATGTGGGACAGCAGCGGGACTGCAAGCAAAACACCATCGCAGCCACGCAACTGTAACCAGGAAGTCAGCGTCCTCATCGCCAGCTGTTCACTGCTGCAGCGGGACTGACTGGAGGCCGCGTAGACAACCAGGGGATGAAAAAATACACTGCACACTTTTCCTTTGTGCAAATCAAAAATATATCGACTTGTGTGCAGGTGGACGTGTGGAAAACACACTTTCACAAATTGTGTTTTCCATTTATTTTTTTTTAAAGTGCTCTTTGACCTCCCCCCCCTCCCAAAAAAAAAATGCGTTGGCTATTCAGCCATGCAAGGACTCATGACCAGTGGCCTTGAATGGGATTGCCGGTGTCTTGCAACCTGGTCAGCATCAGGTGTCTGGTGCGTCACCAGTGTTTCGCGCAAAGTTACTTCCTGTCTGTCAAAGATTAGATTAGATTGGATTAGATTCAGCTTTTCCTTGCACACGTGTCACAGTGCAGAGCAGCAAGCTCTCCAAGTGGAAGCTGAAGTCTGCAGAGGATCAGACCAGGACCTGTGACCAGACTTGATCTTCACGTCACTGCAGATCAGAGATCCTCACAGTTTCAACCCTTGTCCAGATCCCCAAGCGTTCTATTCCCACTGCAGTCACGTGACCCAGTGACGCGTACGTTGCCCCTTTTTTCAAAGAAAAGTTTTCAACGTTTTGGAAGTGAACTCCTTCAGTGCCAAGATCTTTAGGCAACGTTGCAGTTTTTCCACACTGCAGGATCGTGTGGGTTTCAATCTTCTCATCGCACCTACAAATTTGACCTCCATTATTTGTGATGGGGGTGCCGCGTGAACGACCTCGCTCCGCTCAGGACGTCTGTACACAGTGCACTGCACTCTATGTTGAGAACTGCAGATTTCTGAGGAACAAACCACACTTGAGGTCCGAGGGGAAGTGCAATCAAAGGAAACCAACCCTGCCGTGGAAAATCTAAATGGAGTTTGTCATAGAGTGACCACATTTCATGTGTGTGTGTGTGTGTGTGTGTGTGCATGTAAGCCAGGGGCAAAGTGTGAGGGCCTGACAGTACGTGACGGCCAAACAGAATGAAGTCGGCATAGTTTACATACAGTGAAATCCAAGTCTGACGTTCTCTCACTGAGGAGCTCAGGCCGCCTTGTGAAACACATTCAGCAGTCAGCTGGGAGGTGGGTGGCACTGCGCTCTACTTCAAAGACTCTGTGGGCTGCTATCATTAAAAGCTGTCCCCTGACGGAAGGGTTTCTTCAATGTTAAAACCTGTTGGACGGAGTTTATTGTTTGGCATTGTTGTGGTTGTTTTGAAGGGTAGGAGGACTCTGCTCGCAGGAAATGAAGAAATGAATCACAATTTCACTTTCTTGGGGCATTTTATGGTTGCATAGCAGCAGCCACCTATTGCTGTGTGAATGGTTGTGTGAATGGGTGAATGAGAGGCCATTGTAAAGTGCTTTGGGGGTACCGTGAAGGTGGGGAAACTCTTCCAGTTCTATATTTCAATTTCAATCCATCAGGCGCAACAGAGATGAGCTGGAGACCTTCCAACCTGCCTTCTGGCCTTCAGCGACACCTCGCATAGTGGCGCATGTGACACGTCTTCATCGGCTGGTGGTATGCTGCACGCCACCTAGTGACACTTCCTGAGGAAGGTGGGAGTCAAAGAGTCGGAAAAGCCGACGTCTGATTTAAAGAAAGATAGAAATCCACGACGGACACAGGGATCACAGTTATTGTGCTCTTGGTTTATTTTAGGTCAAAGGTCACAGCGTATGGATGGAATGAAGGCCTTGGTGAGACGATGTCTCCTCTGACCTGTGCTCTGCCTCTCAGTGTGTCTGCAGCACTGAGCAGGCGGTCAGACAGACCGAAACCCACTGGGCAGTTTGTTATTGGCGCTGGTGTTATTGGACCGGGTCAGTCCTATCTGCATAATGCATGAGGTCTGCCAGTGGGCCGCTAAAGATGATGACGACGACGATGAGAGCCGGGTGATTTGGCCCGTTGTTCTCAAGTGCACAACACGCGCCCACACAATGCCCCATGCTGCATATGCATGACGGTGCTCAACATGTTTCATCACTGGGTGGTGCTCTGCCACAATGGAGGGCGAGCGCAGTGTAATTGGGCCTGGCTTGAGTCAGCCTACCAAATTAACTGCACTCACACTTTGCTCACTGGGTGAAGCCAGCAGGACGTTTCCATGGCATTGAACACAGGCCCATCAGTGGGATCGCAGCAACCAGTGCTGTGAATGTTCTGACCGGTGTGACCAAGCGTTGCCTCCGGTGGCGGCACCGTGCGTTGCGTGAGTGACGTCATATTTAGTCCAGCCTAAATGAACGTGCTCTCTGTGACACCAAGGTTGGAGAATCCATTGAGAATCACACTGACACGCAACGTCTCCTTCGTATAGGCGGCCTGGTGGAGCAAGACTCTGTTTCTGGAGCGCTGAAGTCACACAATGAAGATCAGGAAGCAGTCAACCAGGGCCACCAATGCTGCCAACACTGACAAACAAAGGTTCTTTTGAAGAGAGTCCTCAACAAAGCCCACCAAAGCTTCTCCGTGAGCTCAACCTCTGGTCCAAACTGGTCCCACGATCAGCGCAGTGGCACCACTTTGTGCGAGAGCCCAATGAGACGATGACAAAACAAACGAGTCAACATGTTGCTGCAGCTGCTGCGTCAACGCGCCACGTTATTGACATTATAAATTGCGGATGATTCAGCAACTGAACCTTCGTCCACCGCGGTGGCTTCACCGGTGGCAGCTGGAGCTCCAGGCTGACTTCAGTCTCAAAGGCTCTCAGGGCCTCCCATCCAATCACAGGACAGAGTAGTGTGAAGTTGAGCGTAACGCAGCGAGCTGCTCTCGAGATCTGATTGGCTCTCGCAGCAAACTGTGGTGCGTTCACTGGCAGCCGACAGCAGCCTGCTGTGTTGGTTCTGAAGGCCTCGGGCTGATCCCACAGAACAGGGAACACAAGCTAGCTGCAATATGACTGGGTGAGAAGTCTGCTGTAATACACGACAATGGATAATATGATGTGAAAGGAGCAGACTATGGAGAATAACTTTATTAACACATTTACAGAAATTGTGACTTTTCTCAGCGAGTTTATGCCAGCAGAGACCTCGCTGGCCCTGACAGCGCCCCCCACTGGTTGCATCCTGTCCGTCTAAAACCACAAATGTGAATTTCACATTGTCTTCAGAGGCATTCGGTGCAACTGTGAAAGCATGAGATTGTGTGTGAACATATGAACAGCAGCTGCAGTGATGAGCATTACATCCATCCTTTGTCGGTCTGCCGCGCTGTGCGTAATCTGGATTACTCTTCCATTTGATGTTATGTCATCATGGTGAAGCCTGGCTTCACCACTGCCTCAGTGTGTGTGTGTGTGTGTGTGTGTGTGTGTGTGTGTGTGTGTGTGTGTGTGTGTGTGTGTGTGTGTGTGTGTGTGTGTGTGTGTGTGTGTGTTTAGCTAGTTGTGCTATGATATTATTCCACCCCCATCAGCCGCCCCTCTCAGCTTGAGCCTGATGTTTTCTTCTCCATCGTGCGCATCATCTTTCCACGTCTATTGGGACTTTTGTTTGAAGGCTGTTTGGAAAGTTGAACCACTGTCTCATGTAGATAAACTGCAGACTGGCACATACGTCCAGGGCGGTGGAGGCCAGGTTTAGGGTTGCCAGGCTGGTTAGAGGAGCATAGCAGCAGAACAGCAGCAGATTGTGTCGGTGCTGATGCCCAGAGCCTCAGTGGGCTCCTGGACCAGTAGGGAACCGGCTCATGGCTCTGCGGGTCTGGCACACCTTCATCACTCTCCCCAGGTCCAGTTCAAGCTGCTGGAAAAGCCAATTTCTCCTGGAGATCAATACAGTATCCAAGTTCCTCCTTCACACTCAGCGCCCCCTCCTGGTGGAAGAAGACATGTTGACGTTGAAAGTGAGGATGAGGATGGGTAAGAAAAGGGACTGAGGTCACTTTGAACAAGGATTAAAAAGTAGTTCACAAACTACACAAACTACACTACTGCTGGGACTTTCGAGCACAGCTCTCTCTCGGCTTCACAGAGGACGGTCTTCAAAAGAGAACATGAGGACAATGTCAGCATAGAACATTAAAGTAGAATTGGTAACTTGGTGGAATTCATGTCAGACACAGAGAATCAAAGTCATGTGAGCTTTTCTTGGTTAGTTCTGTTACTTTTCAGCACTTTTACAGCATTTAAAAATAATTCACAGGGTTCCCCACTCATCTCCGTCACTCTGTGGCGCCTCACCTCCTGTGTGTCTGTTGTTGTGGTTCTTTCAGATCAGCAAGCAGCATCTGCAGACCGTCAAGGAGCGTTTTCAGGCTTTCCTCAATGGAGACACCCAGATCGTGGCAGACGAGGCCTTCATCAACGCCGTGCAGAGTTACTACGATGTGAGTCTGTTTGTTGTCTGAATCAGCCAACTGCATTCACAATGTAGACATAAAGTGCCTATTGATAGTGTGTGTGTGTGTGTGTGTGTGTGTCTCAGTGATTTATAAAATTGTGTGGAATATGTCCGAGAACGTCAGGACCGATTCAGATGTCTGTAGGTTTTTGCTAACGTGACATCACCAGGTCTTGGCACTCATGATCCACCAGGGGGGGCGGGGGGGTTACAGTGTTTGACTGCTGGGGTCACAGTGGGTTGGGGTAGCGGAGCAGCAGCAGATGGATGGAGAGTTGTGGTGAGGAGGGAGGGATCAACCTATCATGGGATGTTATGGAGAAAACATGTTGCTGTAATGCCAATGGAAAATATTATTACTTTATAATCATATTAATGGGAGAATGGGAGTACTTTTCTTAGTGTGTCCGGGCCAGCAGAGAAGGCCTTGCTGGCCCTTACGGCGCCCCCCCCCCAACTGTATGATTTGAGAGTAACTCAAAGCAGAAGATCCACTTTGCCGTCCATCCACGTCTGCAGTATAAACGTGTGTGACCCTGGTTCAGTCAACCAACCTGTTGGCTCCAGTTCCAAGGGTTAGGGTTAGGGTTAGTGTGGCGTCACACTGAATGAAGAACTCTGTACTGACAATAAAAAAACAAACCCAAACTCAAAAACTATGAGGAGTGTATCAATAAATATTGCATATAAAGGTGACTAATGATTGCTTCTCTTGGTGGCCTCCTGAACCTAGGTCTTCCTGAAGAGTGACCGTGTGTCCCGGATGGTGCAGAGTGGCGGCTGCTCGGCCAGTGACTCCCGCGAAGTCTTCAAGAAGCACATTGAGAAGCGGGTGCGCAGCCTCCCGGAGATCGACGGCCTCAGCAAGGAGACGGTGCTGAGCTCCTGGATCGCCAAGTTTGACACCATCTACCGGGGCGAGGAGGACCCTCGCAAGCACCAGCAGAGACTGACGGCCAGCGCCGCCTCCGAGCTCATCCTCAGCAAGGACCAGCTGTACGAGATGTTCCAGCAGATCCTGGGCATCAAGAAGTTTGAGCACCAGCTGCTCTACAACGCCTGCCAGGTCCGTCCACTTGGTTACACTTCAGGTCTATGTACTTATATTTACAACATTGGTATGTATTGATTTATACTTTTATATGATTTTTTTTCTTCCTACTTGGTGTAATGACTGGACTGCTGGTGAGACTTGGGGGAGGACTATCCCTAACGAACCACGTGCATCATATAAAGAGGGGCGGGGTCATGGAGTGAGGCGTGTCCATTGTGATGAATGTGCCTGCGGCACTAATGAAGGCCGGGGCCAGGAGACAAATTGAATTGCGGATCCTCGCGGCGGATGTGTAGCGGGGGAAGAAGAAAGTGGCTGCGACTCCTTTCTGTCAGATGCACGTTGGCCACTGGGGCTTGTGGTGGACAGAGAGCCAATCAGGAGGCTTTCTGTGGTCCCACACTGTGCCACAAGCCAAGCACCACCACGCTGAACATGACGGATAATTATAGAAACAAATCATTATCATCTTGTACTTACATTCCCCTCAACTCAAAGTGTGGATCAGAACTTATTAACCGTTATTAACAATAATGACCAATGAATTGTCTTCACTGAAACATCCATCCATTCACTTCCTCTCACCACTTGCTGCCACCCTTTGCAACCCTTTCAAGCAGTTTTATTGCGATGACTGTGAAACACAGTCAGTCCAGCGACGAGCCAAACTCACCTTCAGACCTCCTCAGCAGTCTGCAGTTGCCAACTGGACTGACGCTGTGTCTTTGGAGTGCGAGACAGCGGCAGGATAGTGAATGAGAATCCATGAAGACAAACTCCACTGTGTGGAAATGACAGCAGGAACTACTCTGGACTGCTCCAAATGGCATCTCAGCACCTGTTGATCAACCTTCTGAGTGTGGACCTTTCACTTACAGTACTCTATAGTTCTCATAGTGCTGTCAACTGTTGAGAAAGACTGCAGTCTTCTGGTCCAAACTCTCCAGCAGCCCCTGGACAGCAGAACAAACTGACAATTAACACACATACTGTCAATGCACCATATTGACCATTGAGCCTCGAGTACAGGCGTGGGCAAACTACGGCCCGGGGCCATATGCGGCCCATTAAAGCTTTTGAATCTGGCCCTTCAGCCGAACTTGAAGAAACAATATTAATATTCAGTCAGTCATCAGACAGCATCTGTATCTCCTCCATGTCTCCAGTGTTTCCACAGTCATTTCAATAAAGAGCTCAACACCCTGCTGGTTCTGGGTGGTTCTGGATGGTTCTAAGAGCTCAACACCCTGCTGGTTCTGGATGGTTCTGGATGGTTCTAAGAGCTCAACACCCTGGTGGGGCTGATTTGGTTGCAACTTTGCTTCATTTTCCATTGACGTTACAGCAACATGTTTCCTCCATGATATCCAGGATAGATTGTTTCCTCCTATGAGGAGGCTCACCACAACACTGCATCCATCCATCTGCTGCTGCTCCGCTACCCCCGCCCTCTGACACGGTGTAGACCCCACCGTGACCCAGCAGTCAGTAGTTTGACCCCCGCTGTCTCTCTCACTGTGGTTCCCAT
>NW_027466196.1:1177500-1212500 GCF_046127955.1 Nelusetta ayraudi | reverse complement strand
TCTCTCTGTCTGCCTGCCTGCCTGCCTGCCTGTCTGTCTGTCTGTGTGTCTGTGTGTCTGCCTGCCTGCCTGTCTGTCTGTCTGTGCGCCTCTCTCTGTCTGTCTGTCTGTCTGCCTGCCTGTCTGTCTGCCTGCCTGTCTGTCTGTCTGTGTGTCTGCCTGTCTGTCTGTCTGTCTGTCTGTCTGTGTGTCTGTCTGTCTGTCTGCCTGCCTGTCTGTCTGTCTGTCTGTGTGCCTCTCTCTGTCTGTCTGTCTGTCTGCCTGCCTGTCTGTGTGTCTGTGTGTCTGCCTGTCTGTCTGTCTGTGTGTCTGTCTGCCTGCCTGCCTGTCTGTCTGTCTGTGTGTCTGCCTGCATGCCTGTCTGTCTGCCTGTCTGTCTGTCTGTGTGTCTGTCTGCCTGCCTGCCTGTCTGTCTGTCTGTGTGTCTGCCTGCATGCCTGTCTGTCTGTCTGTCTGTGTCTGTCTGTCTGTCTGCCTGCCTGCCTGTCTGTCTGTCTGTGTGTCTGTGTGTCTGTCTGTCTGTCTCTAGTGTTGTTGCCATGACTCCATTAAAGTAAAGCAGGGCCAGTGTGTCTGCACGACTGGTGTGTGTGTGTGTGGGTGTCGGAGGAGTGTTGACCTCTGGTTGTGTGTCAATCTGTGTGGTGAACCTACAACCGGTCCAGAGTGTTGCTGGAGCCCTGCACCCACCCTCTGCAAAGTGGATGAATGGAAGGACTTTACTTCCCTCTTGTGGTGCACTGTTGTTACTACACCGCGATGTTACGCCGTAGAGCAGCGTTTCTCAACTGGTGGGTCGCGCAGCTGTTTTGATGGGGTCTCTTGAACAGAGCAGAGCAGAGCAGAGCAGAGAGAGAGAGAGGGAGAGAGAGAGCAGATAAGAAATGAAAACCGGAAAAACGAGTGGATCCACATCTGGATGGGCGTCTGTTTTAGTATTATTATGGTGTCATCATATTGATTTTTACAGCACTGCGTTCCACGTTGAGTGTGTAAATAATAAACATTCTATAGTTTTGAAATCACATACGTTAGTCCATCATTTCAGCCATCACTTTGTGATAACATGAGAAGAGCGACCACCAGACAGCAGCCAGAGGAGCCGCCCAGTGCTTCTACTGAATGGGGGGGGGTGAAGTTCCTCTACACGGACACGACCTTCTCAGCCATATTGGAGGGTTGAGCAGGTTGAGCTGCTTCCAGCACCAGTTCTTATTACGGCCATATTGAGGTGTTGGTGGAGACACAGCTGGGGGGTGAAGGCCTCGGCCTTCAAGTGGAAAACAACAAAGTGCCACACACACACGTTCCGCTGGAAGCTCCAGTCTGTGTGCTGTGGAGCTTTGAGGAGCTGCAGACACTCAGCGCCTCCATATGCTGGGCGGGTTTGCAGAGTGGGTGGGGGGTGGGGGGTAGGGGGGGGGGTCCACTGTCACAGCTACTGCACAGCCACGCAAAGCACCTCACATGTCACTTTAGGGAGAGAGAGAGAGAGAGAGAGAGAGAGGCACCGGGGGGAAAGACACAGTGAAGGAAGCTGAAGGTAGGAGGAGCAGGACGGCTGACAGTCGAGCTCAGAGCGGCACCGACCAATCACACGGTCCACACACACACACACACACACACACACGCACACACACAGACACACAAACATCCCTATACACCCCCCCCCCCCCCGATGTTCTTTTACAACAACAGCTCTGACGTTGTCCTTCTAACCACCACCTAACCTTCCACATCCTGATGGATGGATGGACAGACAGACAGATGGATGGATGGATGGATGGATGTACTTTATTGATCTCCAGGAGAAATCAGGAGACAAGCGTATACAGACATAAAGACACCACAAGAACTTTTCTTCTTGCAGGTCCAGCTGAGTGATGGAAAGATCTAAGATATGACCCTCAGAATGTCTGTGGACACTAAAAACATATTTTCAATGATCAGACCCCTGGCGTAGTGAAGCATCTCTGAAATGTCTTCATTTCATTTTTAATGGAGAGAGAGAGAGAGAGAGAGAGAGAGAGAGAGAGAGAGAGAGAGAGAGAGAGAGAGAGAGAGAGAGAGAGAGAGAGAGATTTACCTGCAGTAACGGCGTTCTGCCAGCAGGGGTTAGTACAAGCACTTCAGTGCTCCTCAGTCAGCGGCCTGGTATTGATTTGTCAAGAGCTGTGCAAACAAAAAGATCTTTTAACGTCTTAAGTGAAAAATATTTTATTGATTGATTGATTGATTTTGTCCCATCCCCGGTGGTGCAGGTACCTTTGGGCCGTTGGGAAGAACGTCTGGAAAAGGTGGAAGAAAAGATTCTTTGTCTTGGTTCAGGTGAGAACCACGGAAAACACAGTGGGATGATTCTGATACACACATTTATTGATATTATATATTGATATTATATATATCCAAATGATAGACAATTAAATCTTAATATTACCATATAATAATATACCACTCGTGTGTGTGTGTGTGTGTGTGTGTGTGTGTGTGTGTGTGTGTGTGTGTGTGTGTGTGTGTGTGTGTGTGTGTATAAACGTCGAGCAGCAGACGACTGCTGACAAACTGATCAATCGTCACTTGAACATTGAAGCCATTGTAAAGACTCAAACGAGCAGATGCAGAAGTTTGAATTATTTTGCTTACGTTGCAACTGCTCTCCATGACCTTTGACCCTGCAGTTTATTTTATAATATGAAAAGAAGGGGAAAGATTAAAGGATGGGAAGAGCTGCCTGCCTGCCCTGGGTGCTGGCACACACACACACACACACACACACACACACACACACGTGTACATATAAAGGATTCCAGGGGAGGGGGGGGGTTGTTTGTGTTTGTGTGTCCATTGTGTGTCCATGTGTGAGGAATCGCAGCCATTTCTTGGTGGCTCTGTGTTGGGAGGTGAGCAGCAGCGGGGGGAGGGGGGTTGGGGGGGTTGTGGGGGGGTCGTGGGGGGCGGGGGGGGGTGCAGCTTGTCTCTTGCACGACGCAGCAGAGAAAATGTCTCAGAGCTACAAGTTGACAGGGGATTGACAGAGTGGAGTGAACACTGGCTGCACCAACACTTGCAGCGAGAGAAGCAGCAGCGCAGCCAGGCCCCCCCGCTCCACCGACTCCCCCCACCGACTCCCCCCACTCCCCCCACCTCCCCGCTCCACCCACTGTTCCCCCCGCTCCCAGCCAAATAGATAGTGAGTGACAAATAGTGGTCAATAGACTGACTCCCTCTCTCTCTCTCTCTCTCTCTCTCTCTATGGACTGGGCTTCATCCCGACAGACTGCATTCAGACACCCAGCAAAAACTGGACCAGAACAGAACAGAACAGAACAGAACAGAACAGAAGAGACTTTACTGCATTCATGTTGTTACAGCAGCAATGGTAGAAACACAATACAGAAACCGTATCATTGTCTTGTGTGTGTGTGTTGTTGTTTTTTTTTTTAACTTTATTTCGGACAATTTCAGATACAAACAAAAGTGACTAAAATAAATAAATTAATAAAATAATTTTTAAAATAATAATTTTTTATTTTGAATTTAATCTAGTCCTATACCAATGTTAACATACAGGTACCACCGGAACAATGAGAATATCCAGTAAAAGTTGTTTTATTTTGGCAATTTAACACAAAAGATGAAAGCAAAACATTTTATTGAGCCGTTCCACGCACACTGACATCTCAAGCACTTCCTTGTTGTCACTTTGCTCATTCAGATTTTCAGCTTATTAAAACCACAAAGCCACAAACTCAGAAAATGATTACAAATTTTTTTTTTTTAAAGCTGCAAGACCTGATCAGCAAAATGCAAATAAATAAAAACAATGTGGAATATATTGATTTGCATATTATTCCTTTATATAATATGTTTTCTGGGTAGTGAGGGAGTTGAGTTGCCAATAGCAGCGTCGCCACCAACAATAAAATATCACAATAAATAAGATAAAGATAAAAAGCTTATAAATAGGATCAAATAAAAACCTACGTGCAATTCACAGCACTGTGGTGTGTGTGTGTGTGTGTGTGTGTGTGTGTGTGTGTGTGTGTGTGTGTGTGTGTGTGTGTTTATTTTTTTTAAATTAATTTCTGAATTATTATTAAGAGGACAATGCACATGAATTGACATTGCTGTCGACGTGCTGCTCTTCAATACAAGGAAACCATGTGGGCACCAGAAAGCAGCAGACAGTGAAGGGGCTTGAAATCTCACAACATTATAAATTAACTATTAACTTATTATAATTAATTAACTATTCACACTAAAATATAAATTAGATGAAGTGCCTGAGCTCACAGACAAACATCAACAACGTCTGATCAATAATCACTTTAAAAAAAATTTTTTTTAAAATTAATTTACATCTGCAGCCTGCGGAAACATTTTTCTTGTGATGATGGTTTGCCTGCTTCCAGAATTTCATTGGAATTGGAGAGAGAGAGAGAGAGAGAGAGAGAGAGAGAGAGAGAGAGAGAGAGAGAGAGAGAGAGAGAGAGAGAGAGAGAGTACTGTAGTTTTCTGTAGTTTGCGATACTAGAATTATGTCGTCTTGCTGCGAAAAAAAAAAAGTCATATTTGTATTCTAGGGCTAAATTGAAAACATGTTTAATTAATATGAATAATATTTGTAATATTAAGATCTTTAACCGAAATGATTGTATTCATCTCATCAGCGTTGGTCTAAAAAAAATACTACTAATATTTAATATTGCATAGTGCAGTGAGTGTGTTCCCTCTCAGGACATCAGCTGTGTGCCTCTAAACAGGCCCAGGCTTCACACTGCCAGACTGTCAATGAACTATTTCACATTTAATGTACCAGTGTCAATCAATTCATTACAGAAGTGCGTTGCTGCCACACTAGAAAAACAATGAACTGGGCTGAGTATCACGTTACAACGTGAAATAACGTCATCATTTTCAGGTTATTTTGTCACACTGAGCCCAGTTCATTTGTAGGGGGCAGCGATGCACTTCCGTAATAATAATAATAACATGTAATAATATATCATGATAAATTATAAATGATAAATAATACGTCTCTTGATGAGTAATAATTACGAGACTTATTGTTACTTATTATGACTGTATATCTAATATATTTCTGGTTGTGCCATGGGATTGTTTTCACGTCTGAAGGTTCTCAGTCCTCCAGTCCACCGAGTGTAGAAAATGTACATAGAAGAAGAAGAAGAAGAAGTAGAAGAAGAGGAAGACAAGAAAACCACTGCGCCTCCAGTTTTTGTTGTTTTTCTTTTGCTTTGGCTTCCAAAGTTTTCCAAAGAGCTCGAGTGCCGCCACATGCAGCGGACCTCCACCTCCATGTGCGGCTTCGCTGTTTGTCGCCACTGATGATGGGAATGCGCTACAACAATCCGCTGCATCTCCATCATCCGTCTCATTCTTCATCACTGTCTCGAAGACTTCTCCTGCGATATGCCCACTGACAGCTGGAGAGACTGACTGACTGACTGACTGAGGAGTCTGTTGTTTTGGGGTTGGGCTGTTTTGGGGGGTGGGGGTGGGTGGGTGGGGGGGGTGGGAGTTAGTGGGGGGGGTAGCCTTGATTTGCTATTGTTGTGTCCTGGAGGGGAAGCAGGCAGTGGTGCTGCACGCTGGACGAGCGGCTCCTAGTTGTCCACATTGTCTCCATGGCCTCAGGTGTCATCAGGGTTGTCGCAGGGAATCTCATTTGTCACACACACACACACACACACACACACACACACACACACACACACACACACACACACACACACACACACAGTGAGGGAGGGAGGGAGGGCGAGCGAGTGCAGCTGCAGCCAGAGTGAGAGATGCCATTTGCAGCGGTGAGAGGTGGCGCTGGCTGGCTGACTGACTGACTGACTGGCTGGCTGACTGCTGGCTGGCTGCTGACTGGCTGCTGACTGGCTGGCTGCTGGCTGGCTGACTGACTGACTGACTGACTGGCTGCTGGCTGGCTGCTGACTGGCTGGCTGACTGACTGGCTGGCTGACTGGCTGGCTGACTGGCTGGCTGCTGGCTGGCTGGCTGGCTGGCTGCTGACTGGCTGCTGACTGGCTGGCTGGCTGACTGACTGACTGGCTGGCTGGCTGACTGACTGACTGACTGACTGACTGGCTGCTGGCTGGGTCGCCACCACCACCACCACCACCGCTGCCCTGGTGATTGATGATGACAGCCTCATATGACTGGCAGCTACAGTAGCAGCAGGAGAGCCAGCGCTCAGCACCCAGTGTCAGCAGCACTGCCTCCACTGCTGGAGACACTGTGGCTGGACCGGCGCCGGGCCGCTTCCTTCTCTCACCTCCTGCTAAAGTGTGAGCGGTGCGTCGGCAGCGGCCGCTGGTTCCTTTCCTTTGCTGAGGTCGTGATGTGCGCGTCCATGTTTTATAGCCATACACCCGTCGCTAATCAGAGTAAAACTCTGCATGGATAATTTGAAGAAAATGTTTTTTCACTTTTTATTTCTTGGAAAAAATGTCAAACTATAAAGTGTGTCGATGTCCATATCAATATAACACAATATCGAGCCCAAAAATACCAATTATCATATCCAATTTGAAAAATGTGTCGTCGCCCATCACGACCACTAGGGCACCGAGGGAGTTGCGTTTGATTTTCTCTGTCATTTTGTTGCGGTTGGCCCTTCGGACTCAGTGGGCGGGGCCTAACGGTAATCCATTGCTTTGGTCTGAAGTCTTTGTGGGTTTTAATGCTCAGCAGCTTCTGCTCCAGTCCACATTTAAAACCCGTCACCCAAACCTCCCGACGCTCCGCAGATGAACACCATGAGAAGATGCACCATCGGTCACGCGTGTCCAGCCGACTAACATCCATGTTGCCTCTGCCTTCCTCCCCTCTGATTGGCTGCAGGTCAGTCAGTACACATTTGCCATGTGCAGCTACAGAGAGAAGAAGGCGGAGCCTGTGGAGCTCCTCCAGCTGGACGGCTACACGGTGGACTACACCGACCCCCAGCCAGGTGACCAATCACACGACTCCCCCCCCGCAGACAGACACACTGTGAAGCGTGACATCAGCAAGCCAACACAACTGTAGACAGAAGAGGGGAGGAGGAGACTGCATAGAGATAACCACGCCCACAACTCAGCCCAACTCATTTGATTGGTCGCTGCAAAGTCTCCCACCTCTGCCTCTAGAGCGCCACCTTTAGGTGGCTGAAGGGTTAGGGTTAGACTTGAAACCCGACTAGTAGCGCGCGGAGAACATGAAGCAGCTCCAGAGCCGTTCCTTCACTCTGGAGTTGGACCTCCAGCGAGGTTCTTCATGTCCTCGCCGTCTCCCAGGAGCTTGCGTCTCATGGTGACGCTTGAGGTGCTTTTATTGTTTCCATGCTTTTACTTTTCATTTCTCCTGTCCACGTCGATGTTCTTCACTGGTCCAAACTGGGAGGCGGTACAGAGTGCAACCTCTGTAGGAGCTCCAGTAGTTCCTCAGAGCTTCAAGCCAATCACAGGCTGGTGTTGCTGCTGCGTGTGGTGCTGCAGGTCTGGACGGCGGCCGGGCCTTCTTCAACGCCGTCAAGGAGGGCGAGACGGTGATCTTTGCCAGCGACGACGAGCAGGACCGCATCCTGTGGGTGCAGGCCATGTACCGGGCCACGGGCCAATCACACAAGCCCGTCCCGCCCACCCAGGTGCAGAAACTCAACTCCAGAGGGGGCGCCGCGCCGCAGCTGGACGCGCCCATATCACAGTTCTGTAAGTTCCTCCTGCCAGTGTTTGAAGAGCCGAGGCTGCTGCTGCTGCTGTTGCTGCATGGTGCTGCTGCATGGTGCTGCTGCATGGTGCTGCTGATCCAGCTGATCCAAGCCGCCTCTAGAGCCTCTCTGAGATGACGGCCAACGCTGTGCACTCGCGTGTCCTTTTTGCGGTGCTTTGGTGCGCGAGCCATTCTGCAGCCGTCAGTGTGTTGGTGTGTGCGTGCTGCTCGGCTCTCTGTGCCACAACTGCTGTACTGTTGAGTGTGTCGGTGGCTTTGCTGTGTGTCTTTATGTTTCTTTTTCCTTCTCTTCTTCTTTCTCCTCCTCCTTTGTCTTCCTCTAAACCCTGCTACCTTGTAGCTGCAATGAAGGGTAAGTGCTCTCCTCCCCTATCTTTATCTTTGTCTGGTTTTTTTCTCCCCTTCTCTCTCGTTTGCTTCCATTGTTTCCCCTTTTCTACAAACTGTTTTTTTTATCACTGATCTCAAAGGAACAAAAGAATAAATCAATTAGACACATCGAGGTCGTCCTCAACGTCGCTCGGCTTGTGCGCCTGTAGCCGAGCAGGTACACCATGGGGTGGGGGGGGGGTCCAACTGTCTGACTGGTGGGCCACAGTGGGTTCTCAGTGTTGTGGTGAGCCACCTCATAGGAGGAAACAATCTATCATGGGATATTTGGCTCTTAGAACCATCCAGAACCATCCAGAACCACACAGAACCATCCAGAACCACCCCTGGACCACCAGGGTGTTTAGCTCTTAGAACCACCCAGAACCACCCAGAACCATCCAGAACCACCCCTGGACCACCAGGGTGTTTGGCTCTTTATTGACATGACTCTGGAAACACTGCAAACATGGAGGAGATGCAGCTGTTTGATGACTGACTGACTGTTGATGGGAACTTCCCATTTGTCCGACCTCCTACTGGGGTCAGGGTTGGGGTTCGGGGAGGTTGGACCAATGCCAGGCTCCCCTATCAATATCATTTCTTCAAGCTCAGTGGGCCGGATTACAAAGCTTAATGGGCTGCATGTGGCCCCCGGGCCGTAGGTTTGCCCATGTCTGAGATGTAGCATATCTCAGGCTTCAGTGGGACTGCACATGTAGACTGTTGTGTAGTTCCATAGGTCAGTGTAGGACTTTTCAGAGGTTTTTACATTCGTAGAGCATTCAAACTACCAAACAGTTGAAAGAAAGAAGGCATTTAAAAAAAACAAACTCCAAGCCATTTCCCACGGTGGCAGTGAGCTGGGACTCTCTGTGGTTTGAACTCAAAGTGGTGCCGGACATAAAGAGAGAGAGGGCAGAGACTGGAGCTGGAGGAGCTTTATTGACACGGCTGTGATTGACAGGCGTCCAGAAGTTCCACCTGGTTTCCAGCAACCAGCAATTAGCGCAGTCGCAGTGCAACACATGAATAATACAGTGAGGCCGCAGCACAATTAACCCGAGCAAAGTTACCACACAGCAACGTGTTGGCTCACATTTGGGTCAACACAGTAAACGGTGCACACACACACACACACACACACACACACACGCACCATTTTGAAATTGACAAAATAACTGATTATTTATATTATTATAAACGGATTATTTTGCTGCAACAAAGTTAAAAAGTTCCATGGTTGGAGTCTCACAAAAAAATTAAAAAATAAATCACAAAATCACAAACATAATCGTTGATTGGTTCTCTGCACAATCCAAAACAAGACTGACTGAATTGTGATCAAGGACAGGTCAAGGAGAGGTCAAGGAGAGGTCAAGGAGAGGTCAAGGAGAGGTCGTGACTCGCCCTCAAAAATAGAGATGGCTTCTAAATAGCCCCAAAACTTTTGACTGTTAAAATTGGAGACCACCGTCCGTCCGTCCGTCCGTCCAGCATCCACCTCCTGCTTCCTGCTTACTGCTGGATCTATAAATGAATAGCCAGCATCAATCATTGTCAGGCCGCTCCTCAGCCAGTGCAGACAGACAGGGTGACTAATGTCAGTGCCGGTTACTGTCCATCCCTCCCACCTCCTCTCAGCTCACTCACATGAAGAAGACCTGACAGGCCACCAGCCAAAGACCAAAGGGGGACCACAATGTCACCTTTTTAGATTTTTTTTTTTTTGGGGGGTGGGGGGGTGGGGCTGAAGGGGGACGGATGGGGGGGAGACTTGTTGAGGGGGGCTACAGTCAGCTCCCAGCATCCTCTTCTTTGTTTGTTCTGTTTGTTGACTGACAGCTACAATGACTTCATTTAGTGGTGAGCAGGCTGACAAGCTGGCTGGCTGGCTGGCTGGCTGGCTGCAGCTCTGATTGCAGGCTGGCCTTCGTCCATCAGATGGCCAGCAGGAGGATAGAACACAATAGAATAAACTTTATTGAGACACAAGACAGAAACAGTTATTAGTCATGCTTTGTGTTTCCAGGAACAGCAACACCATCATCGATACCACAAGATGAGATAAAAACCAATGTGCAATTCAAACCGCTGTGTGTGTGTGTGTGTGTGTGTGTGTGTGTGTGTGTGTGTGTGTGTGTGTGTGTGTGTGTGTGTGTGTGTGTGTGTGTGTGTGTGCTAATTAAAGTGGGCACTGTTGAACAGTGTGACGGCTGTAGCTGTGTGAGTGTCGCCCTGGTGTGCAGTGTTACAGGAGGCTGATCAGGCGTTGGTCCACAGGAGAACAGCAGTGGACTGAAGCTGATAGGCTGAGAGGTAGAGCGTCTCATCCCAGAGTCTCATCACTCTCAATACAAGGAGGATTCTCCTTTGTTCTCAGTCAGGACAGGATTATTATAGTTCCATTTCTTCTTGGTGTCAGCAGAAATGATCTGGCTGTTAAAATAAGAAAGCCAAGAACCCCCCCCCCAGAAACTCACGCAGTTATCCAATGCGTCACAAGCAACAACTATTTAGCGATGGACTTATTTGCATTTGGCCAATCAACATTGTTCCCCTCTCGCCTTTTCTGCACGGAGCCTCTTTGCAAGGGTTGTTTCTAGAAGTGGCGCTGCGCAGTGACGAGTTGAAGCGGCGTTACTCCGAGAGAGGGATGCGGACCTCATTCAGATGTTCTCTCCGTGTCTTTGGTGGTGGTGGTGGTGGTCGGCCTCGTCTTGAAGCTCTCTGTGTCTCTTGCTGTCGTTGGATGCACCGCAGATGCTGATCGAGCTCAGAAACACGGCATGGATGAGTTCATTTCAGCCAACCCCTGTAACTTTGACCATGGCTCGCTGTTTGAACTGGTGCAGCGCCTCACGCTGGACCACAGACTCAATGACTCCTACTCCTGCCTGGTGAGCACAGCACCCTGCAAAGGTCTCGCGTGCCTTTCCGCCGCAGTCTCTCCCAAAATAAGAGCCTCATTTCTAAAATTTCCTCAGAGTACAGTTGTGATTTGCAGGTGTTTGCATTGAATGGAATGAAGTTAAAATTATTATTATTATTATTATTATTATTATTATTATTATTATTATTATTACAAGCATTCTATACATGAATATCTATCTATATCTATATTATATATATATATATATATAGACTTATATAATTTCTCCAGTGTTCTTACAGTTGAATTCCTGCACTATGTTATAACTGGAGTTGTCTTTTGATTAGATTTGTCTTTGGTTGTTTTCTATTTTGTTGTTTTCTGTTTTCCGTCATCTAGTTGTATAAACTTAATTTAGTTCATAGGTTTAGGGGTAGGTTTATATAAGTTTATACTTCCTCCTACCCCTTTTCGGACATTAATCACATTATTTTAATGTATATTTCACTGCTCTTTGTTTACTTATCCTATTTTTTTTTTTTACTTTTCTTTCGTATGTTTTGGTTTTGCATCCCTTTTTATTTTCTCATTTTCCTTCATGTTCGAAATCAATCAAATCAAATCCAATCAAATCCAGATCATCAGCCGTGGTTCTGCTCAGATCAGGTCCAGTGAGACGCCACCTGGAGGAGGACGGAGCAACAAAAAAAGTTTGGTCAAGGCCTGAGCAGAATTACGGCTCCTGATCTTCACACGTAGAAGAAACATCGCTTTAATTTGAAAAACTGTCCTAGAAACGCAGCTACTGTGTGTGTGTGTGTGTGTGTGTATGTGTGTGTGTGTGTGTGTGTGTGTGTTGATCATCTGCATCGCTGAGACAGCTGCGTGTGTGTGTGTGTGTGTGTGTGTGTGTGTGTGTGTGTGTGTGTGTGTGTGTGTGTGCCACCCAGGGCTGGTTCAGTCCTGGTCAGGTGTTTGTCCTGGACGAGTACTGCGCCCGCTACGGCGTGCGCGGCTGCCACCGCCACCTGTGCTACCTGAGCGACCTGCTGGAGCGAGCCGAGAACGGCGCCATGATCGACCCCACGTTGCTGCACTACAGCTTCGCCTTCTGCGCCTCGCACGTCCACGGAAACAGGTACCCAGCAGCAGCAGCAGCAGTAGCACACGGTATTTATGAGACACTGAACTTTATATCTGCACAAGGAACTCTCGACAAAAGTCATCACAACAAATTAAAAACAGGGATCAGGTTAAAAAACGACAACAACAACAACAACGCCTCTCGGTTGTTTTGCATGTGACAGTGAACGCATCTTTGTTGCTGGGAAGACTGACAACAAACACACTCTATTGTGTGTTTTGTGTTGCATGTTTGTTGGAAATACTCTGCATGTTTTGTTCATCATGCTGTATTTTCTTTCTTTCTTTCTTTCTTTCTTTCTTTCTTTCTTTCTCTTCCCCGCTGCTCCTTTTGTTTTCCTCCTCCTCTTATCAACTCCGACAAACTCCCCCCCGGTGTGTTGTGTGTGAATGCGTGCACTTGCCCACCCCCCCCGCCCCCCGCCCACACACACACACACACACACACACACACACACCTAGTCAGCACACGGCCAAGTTGTCCACCTGGCCGTCGTCCCAGCTGGAGTTTGCTCAGCTCCTCCTCCTCCCAGACTCGTTGTCCCCGGCCGTTAAAAAAGAGCTGAAAATCATTGAGTTCATTCGCAAAAAGGACTCCAGGTCGCTGGTTTTCCCGCCAAGCAGAAAGTGAGTGAGTCAGTTTGACGGAGACATGAGGCTGGGAGTAGTTTGTGATGGTGAGGAGTTAAATTCCAGGGTCTGCTGCTCTGAGCCGCAGTGTGGAGGGACGGCTGGCCACACAAAGACATTACTGCACACACACACACACACACACACACACACACACACACACACACACACACACACACACACAGGTACCACCGGAACAATTAGAATATCCAGTAAAAGTTGTTTTATTTTGGCAATTTAACACAAAAGATGAAAGCAACACATTTTATTGAGCCGTTCCACGCACACTGACCTCTCAAGCAGTTCCTTGTTGTAACTTTGCTGGTTCAGATTTTCAGCTCATTAAAAGCACAAAGCCACAAACTCAGAAAATGATTATAAAATGTGAGTTTTTTTTTTTTTTAAAGCTGCAAGACCTGATCAGCAAAATGCAAAGCAATAAAAACTTGAAATATATTGATTTGCATATTATTCCTTTATATAATATGTCACATTCACCTTTTAAGTTGAACTGTAGGAATACGACAACCTGTTCAGGATATTCTAATTGTCTGGGTAGTACTGTATATATATATATATATATATATATATATATACATAATACAGGTATAAAAACATGGCTATATTATGCTGATTGGTGCAATCCTAAGAGTAGACGTTGGTACTGATTGTTCAGTGTGACGGTCCAGACGAGACCGTCACACTGTGCTGAGCCACAGTGGAAGCCGCGTGTGTGTTGTGTCTTTGTGACGGTGGCGGCGTTGCGTGTCTCCAGTGGCTCCTCCCACTTTCCTGCCCTCCTCCATCCAACTTTCACAGTGTCTTTGTCTCGCCTGGTGATCCCAGATGTCTTTGCCGATAAAATCTGTCAACGTCAGTCAGCTGACAGCGGATGAAGTCCTGCAAACAGAGAGGCATGAGGGCCACTCTGGTGCTGAGGGGTCAGAGTTCACGAGGTGGGGGGGGGGGCGACCGACTGTCTGCTCACCTCCTCCACGCCCTCAACTCATTCCAGCCTTTCTCTTAATCTCTCCATCATTTCATCCCCATCTTCTCACCTGCTCATCCTCCAGTCTGCCTTCTGATTGGATGATCCGATACAGGTGTGTGCGCAGGATGGGAGCCGGGGGGGGTTCTTTTCTCTTTTCAATCCCTGTTGCAAGAGGAGGCCAGAGGTTGATGGTTGTGAAGACGGTGGATGGTAAATGTCCACCCTGTGTGTGTGTGTGTGTGTGTGTGTGTGTGTGTGTGTGTGTGTGTGTGTGTGTGTGTGTGTGTGTGTGTGTGTGTGTGTGTGTGTGTGTGTTTCCTTGTTGTTGCTCAGTAGACGAGCCGGGCTGGTGCAGGAGTCAGGAGTGGTGATGACATGCATGCAGATGGCACGGCGAGCTGCACGCTGCCAGTGCAGCCACCATGATGCCTGCAGGTCACATGATGACAGCTTGACAAGTTGTCATGCATGATGGCCCGTGCAGCGTCCCTGTTGCCAGTGCCGCTGTGCTGTTGCATGTGTGTGTGCCTGCTGGTACCACACACACACACACACACACACACACACACACATGTGTGGGACTCCTGTCCAGCCTCTGCCCCCCCCCCCCCCCCCACACACTGCCTCCAGGAGACCTACTGAACTGCAGGTGTTGTGGCACAAAGATGGGCACAGTTGGAAAGAAACTCTCATTCTATGAGGAAGATGAGGGAGATGAGGAAGATGAGGGAGATGAGGAAGATGAGGGAGATGAGGGATATGAGGAAGATGAGGGAGATGAGGGAGATGAGGAAGATGAGGGAGATGAGGGAGATGAGGGAGATGAGGAAGATGAGGGAGATGAGGAAGATGAGGGAGATGAGGAGGAGTCCAGCCAGTGTCGTGACCCTGTGGGGAGTCTGGAAACTCAGGAGGAGTTTAGATTTAGACTCCAGATTAAAAATAAAAAAAACTTTTTCTGTCCTAATGATTCACTCAGCACCCCCTCCCCCCAAACTCCCAGGAACACAGCAGCAGAGGATTGTGGGTAAGCGAGCAGCTGTAGCTCGACGGTGAGATCTTCTCTGTGTTTCCAGGAGAAGGTTTAGCGGCTGATGTGAGCTGAGTGGACTTCTCTTTGGGTAAAAACTTCTCCTCATTTGAGAAGGAGGAGGAGCAGATTGCAGGAGAAGCGTGGACAGAGAATTAATGTTAGGACATTTTTAACCCGCACAAAATTCCACCAGACTTTCTAATTCTATTGACGACGACAACAACAACAATATTAATAATGATAAAATAATAATAATAATAATAATAATAATAATAATAATAATAATAATAATAATAATAAAAAAATGAAATGAAACCTAACCCATGACACGAGCTGTGGCTGGAGGTGGAGGAGGAGGAGGAGGAGGAGGGCACAGCTCAAGCACAGAGTTCTGCAAGATCTTCGACAACAGCAAATTATTATTAATATTAATAATAATAATAATAATAATTATTATTATTGTTATTATTATTATTATTAATAATAACAATAATAATAACAATGATGATGATGATGATGGATTTGTATCTCACTCCTCAGCCACTCTCACCCTTCTTGCTACCTGACGTCTGTGGGCCACGGCTGCCAACCTTGCGCCCCTCCCTCTGACCACCAGCCAGCGTTCACGCAAACTAGAAGTCAGGCTGAGGTGTCCCAGGGCCCAAGGGATGGAGCAGAGCAGGCGTTGTTGAACCAGCAACCCTTTGCTCCTCAGACCGTCCGCTCCACCTCTGAGCTGCTGCTGCCCTCCGCAGCTCAGGAGACAAACTCCAGTGGTTCCCTCTCTCTCTCCCTCTCTCTCTCTCTCTCTTACTCTCTCTCTCTCTCTCTCTCTCTCTCTCTCTGTCTCTGTCTCTGTCTCACACACACACACACAAGATTATGGTTTACAAATAGGTGGCTATTTAAATGTAACACAGTTGTACTAAAGCAGATCGCTTTGCTCCACGCACTGACACCATGGCTGCCAATATGACGGGTAATTACAGCAGACAGTAAGAGACTGTCTGCTGTCTGTGTGTGTGTGTGTGTGTGTGTGTGTGTGTGTGTGTGTGTGTGTGTGTGTGTGTGTGTGTATAGGTTTTTTAGAGAGCGGGCTGGTGGGCTGGTGGGCTGGTGGGCCGGTGGGCCGGTGGGTGGGAGGGCCAGTGTCATGTCTCCTGCTTGTCATCATGCTGTCATGGCTACTGGTCCACTGCCTCTTCTGTCACATGCACTCTGCTCACACTCCACCCAGACCCAAGCATGTCACAAACAATAAAGACACGGCACACGCACACCACACACACGCACACGCGCACACACACACACACACACACACACACACACACACACACGTGGAATGGAACTTTGAGCGGACCGTTTGATTGGAGGATTATGAGCGTGGTGATTATTTGTTGGCTTGTGTCGCTGATCTGATGTGAGTCAGTGCAGCTTCCAGGTGTTGAGTGGCACTGCTGTAGTGCGACACTGCTGGTGCACCGACCGCTGCTATATTGCCGTTCAACTGTTCCTTTGACAAAGCTTCTCGTGACAATTCTTATTACTTTGTTTTGCACTTTCAGAAAGGAGAAACAGAGTGCAGGAGAAGCGCTAAGAGAAAATATGGATGTTAGCATATATATATATATATATATATATATATATATATATATACATATATTTTTTTAAATGATTCATTTTGATGATTTCAGAAGAGTCTGACCTCAGAGCTCAGCTCCTCAATGTGAGCTGATGCCATGTCTTGTAGGCCCGACGGTATCGGCACAGTGAGCGTGGAGGAGAAGGAGCGCTTTGACGAGATCAAGGAGAGGCAGCGAGTGCTGCTGGAAAACCAGATCACACATTTCAGGTGCAAAGCGTAATAATTAGCAAGAAAACTGTTGACATGCTTGTTAATGAAGGTGAACTGATGGTGCATTCCAATGCCGTTCACAGATACTGCTTCCCGTTTGGACGGCCAGAGGGAGCACTGAAGGCAACGCTGTCCTTGCTTGAGAGGGTAAGACAAGATGAGGAAAGAGCCTGAAGAATATAGGGTTGTATATTACACACACACACACACACACACACACACACACACACACACACACTTTGAAATCCTCGCGTCTCTTTTACTTTGTCATCTCAGTTGTTCATCGTGCCCATGTTATGCAGATGATGATGTGATTGGTGTGACATGCTTTTATTTTGTTAGGTTCTAATGAAAGACATCATTACTCCAGTGCCACAAGAGGAAGTTAAGGCTGTGATCCACAGTTGTCTGGAGCAAGCAGCCCTGGTCAACTACCAGCGCCTGTCAGAGTATGCCAAGTTAGAAGGTGAGTATTTTGAGGTACTCCAAGATTGGCCACTAGAATATCACTGATGATACTGATATTATTCTGATATTCTAATCTCAGTGGGTTTAAATGACTACCCTGTAATTAATGTAGCAGTGGACACTCACACTTAAATGGACACTTTCAGCAGTTTGTAAAGTGTTGAGTCAGTAAATGTGTTATTACTCATGTATAAAGTATTGTTCCTGTATCAATACAAACTAGTACAGTATTTATCAACACAGCTGATGCAGGTTTTTTTGACTTGTTTGCCGATGGTGTTTATTGCTTGAGTAGTTACACCTTGGGTACACACAAGGTGTGCTTACCCGAACACTAACGCATCATTTATAAAGTATAACAGCTCACACAAAGCATTCATGTATCATGAACACAAGCAACACGTCCACTGTTGACAAAAGGTTTTGTGTTAGCTTTGTCGTTTGTGCGCACAAACTTTACCCATGGTGATGAAAATGACACGATGGACATCAGACATTGGCCAACATGCTTTGGGAGCGATGGCGTTTTCCCCTGCAACCACCGCAAGCGGCTCTGAAGGAAGGCTTTGATTGGGCGAAGGCGGCTGGTTGTCAATCTGCGCTATGCGTGTCTTTCTCCCCCCCGCTCGCTTTTGGGCTTTTCGACATGATCACAGTCACATGATTCTCTTTACACAGAGGAGTCGCGCGTCGACCCACATTTACAGGGGCCACTCTGCTGCACAACGTAAGAGAGGTTCACCAGAATGCACGTCCCCTCACGCTCGTAGCATTCAAGTGTGTCACACACAGGCTAAAGGTTGCTAAAGGTTGCTAAGCTAAGGTTTTTTTTCTAGCCAAGAGTTGCTCGTCTTTATTGGGGGGGAATGTGACTTTATTAACGACGTCACGCTTTGTCAGGCTCTGGAGGGGCTGATGTGATGTGACCAAGGGGATCTCATAGGACCTCTGCTAGCAAAACGTCTAGTTTGCATTGCACTGACACAAGGACGCCAACAGCCAAGCTGTTTTTGTGTTTTTGATTTGTCATTTACTACTATGTACTGAAAATTAATCTGTGCCTTTTGAAGACAAACATAAAATGTTTGCATGTTTTTTATTGAAGGTCGTAAAGTATCATCTGGGATTCTTGTTGTTGTTATTATTATTATTATTATTATTATTATTATTATTAGACCCACGGTGACACTTTGATGAAGTGGAATTCATTTTACAAGTGAGTTCCCAGGAAATCTCCACTGACAAACATTGTGTCAGATAAAGGACGTAGACGTGCCTTCACTGAAACCTCTGCAACTCTGCCATGCTTTACGTCAGCAGCACCAAACTTGGTGCAGGTGCTGTCCAGATGTTGCTCCATGTTCCATGGCTCATTTAAGTCAAAATTCATATTCATCACATCATATCACAGGGTATAAAATTGAAAAAAAAAAAAAAAAAAAAGAAAGTCTTTGGTTTATGCTGTGTGCCATCTGCATTGGGTCGGCCAGTTGCATCAATTAATGATGGTGGTTGCACTTCTGATGCAGTGTCACGAGTGTTACCTCTATTCTGACAACAAGTCAATGAGGACGATAGACTTTGTGATTGTGGATATTTATCATGTTTACTCTCAGCATTTTCCAACTCTAACAGTCAACATCCCCAAACATTGTTTGTTGCCGTGTATTATTTGTTAGAATTGTTAATAAATAAACAGTCATTAAATGTAAGTAACATATTTAAACAGCTACTTTTATTAGCTGGAGGATTAACAACATGAATCGACGTCTCAGTGGGGAATGGTGACAGATATTGAATTTTACAGCTGTTGTAACACATCTACAGGTACCACCAGAACAATGAGAATATCCAGTAACAGTTGTTTTATTTTGGCAATTTAACACAAAAGATGAAAGCAGCACATTTTATTGAGCCATTCCACGCACACTGACATCTCAAGCAGTTCCTTGTTGTCACTTTGCTGATTCAGATTTTCAGCTCATTAAAACCACAAAGCCACAAACTCAGAAAATGATTATAAAATTGAAAGAGTTGTTGTTTTTTTTTTTTTTAAAGCTGCAAGACCTGATCAGCAAAATGCAAAGAAATAAAAACTGGAAATATATTGATTAGCATATTATTCCTTTATATAATATGTCACATTCACCTTGAATTGGAGAAACACAGCAACCTTTGCAGGACGTTCTAATGTTCTGGGTAGCACCTGTGTATTTTTCTTCCTAGAAATCACGAGCCCCCTTTGTCACCAGCTGTAGTTTTAGTAGCAAACAACCCACAGTAAAAAAAATGCATTCAGTCATGACACTGATTTTGTCCATTGTGCCCCAGCTGGTTTTCCCCAGCCAAATCCTCCTCCTCCTCCTCCTCCTCCTCTCCTTGTCCCCAACTGTCTGGCAGCTCAAGTCATCTTCTGCTTTGCATTTCTCATCCTTCCTTCCAGACAGACTGTACATCCATTCTGTCCTTTGAAAATCACCACGCTCCTCTGTTGCTTCACCAGGACTATTATTTCTCCCTGGGAAATGCTTTTTTTTTTTTTTTTTTAGATACAAAAATGTATAGAGAAATAATAATAGAGAAATGTCAGTTGTATGATCATCAGTTCTTGTGTTTAAAGAAAGTCGTTCCCGTCAACCGCCTATCATTTCGACAAGATCATCATCATGAACGGAGCATTACAAATGAAATGGCTCCAGTCATTAAACAGAAGGTGATGAGTTGTGGTTCTCGCTAACGACACTTCAATTTTGTAAAGTTCCTGTTTTTTTTAGGCTAATTTTAGAGTACCTAGATTGCCAATTGTTAGGGTCCCAGGTGGGGTCCAGGGAATAACAAAGGCAGTGAAATTCATTATGCAGTGGAATAAAGAGGAGAGGAAAGCTGAATGCCTCAACAAGACAAAATTGACTTGATGAAACAATTTACCGGAAGGATTGAACTCAAATTGAGATTTCCCCAACACAAGCTAAATACAAAAAGAGAAGACACAGTGACACAAGTGGAGCCCGACATTAGTACAACACAAACAGACTCACACACAAAAAACACAGTCGAGGCCTTCACAGGGCTTTGGTTGCTTGTTGACGGCTGTCGTGTTCCTCTCCACCTCTGTGAAAGTTCTCCGAGGCCCAGAGGCCTCGACGCCTATGAATGCCTCATATGTCCCATCATGGAATAATAGAGTGATATTGAGTAGGAAGTCTCTACTTCTGAAAGACAAAAACAATGGGTTTAATTTCACATTTAATGGATAGAAAAAGCAAAAAACTCAAGTAAAATACTTGAATTGTAGGGATTTAATATCCAATGATAATCAAACCAGCTCTCCTCTTCCAACGTTCCATATCTCATCCAAGATGATGATTGACGATGACTTCATTGATTTAAACAATGTTCAATGCCAGGTGTACTGTACCTCAATGTTCATGCTCCCCGGAGAGACAAGCGAGTCTGCCTTCCCTGCTTGAGACCGGACTGGCCAGTTGTTGGCTTTCGGCGGGAGTCCTTCCTCATCCTCATCCTTTTTGACCCCGGCCTCCTGCATGCCCTCGTATCTTCCCTCTGTTCTGTAGGGAAAAAGAGAGAGATGTATGAGCACCCTGTCTTCTGTTTGGCGTCTCAAGTGATGGATTTAACCATTCGTGAGTACCCTCCTTACTCCCCAGCACCTCCTCCCTCCCTCTGCTCTCCTTGTCTTCCACTAGAAAACACCACAACACTCTACAGGTCATTGCTCTGTGCATGGAATCCATGTCAGTCTGTGCAGCCAGTGTGTGTGTGTGTGTGTGTGTGTGTGTGTGTGTGTGTGTAAGAGAGTGAGAGAGAGACTTGAATGCATTTTTACTTTGCTTGTCTGCAAATCTTGAGTTAAAGTCTTAAAGTCCCAGTGATTGTCCCGTCCAGAAGGATGTGAAGGTTGTTCTCTGCATTTGACCCATCGTCCCCTGAGGGAGCAGTGGGCAGCCAGTGCCGCTCCCTCAGGGATCACTGGGTGATCTAACCCCCCCCCCCCAGGTCCAACCCTGAATACTGAGTGCCCAGCAGGGAGGCAGTGGGAACTCTTTGGTGTGACGCGGCCGGGGATCAAACCCGCAACCTCCAAGTCTCAGGGTGGACACTCGACCACTAGACCACTGAGCTGGATGGACCATGGTCTTGAGAAGTGCTCATGACCATGGTCCATCTAAATAGGCCACCCACAGCCATTGCGGCCCATGTTCTAGTCCTAGTCCTACATTTTTGAGCCATGTGAGAGAAACACTGCCGGTGATCATTTCTCTGTCTCAACTCAACTCAACTTTATTGTCAGACATCACACACATACTGGACATATGTTGTCTCATAGTTCACACAAATATAACGTCATGATTCTGATACTGACGCCAGATCAAAGGTCAAATCGTGAGTCTTGTGTGTTCTATAAAGCCTCTCCTAAAAACAAAATGTGTTCAACATTGAAGGTAAACGCGACTCCAAGACTGCATGCATATTTCTGATATGTTAATATGAACCTAATCTGTAATCTCCGCCTTTGGTCTGAGATTTCCTCTTTTGATTGCCTCTTCACTGCTGTGCTGTATTAAATTCATACTTCACACTCACACTCTACCTGATGGTTTCCTCTGCTCATCTTATCTCCATCTTTGAATCTTGTCCATGCTTTTAAGTTGAAACTTTCACTTGGTAGAGAAATCTCATTAAAAAAACAGAAGACTTCAGGTGACTTTACTCTGTCTGTCTGACCCTTTCCTGTCAGGCCATTCTTGACTGGGATGCTCTGAGTCTGTTCTAACGTGTTACCTCTGTGATGCAATCATTGTTCAACAAAGACACATCTGAACTTCACTCAACCTGTTCAGGATGTGACAGAATTTGCATTGCCGTATAGCATGCCGATAACTATCTGCTATATTGGTGTGATAATCTGAGATTTTTTTCGTCATTGTATTGTACATGATATACTATAGTGATTGTGTTACTGAAAGGCATCTTAAGTGTATCCAGAAATTGTGGCGAGGAATCAAAGGCAGGTCTGGTTCCCATTGGCTGGGACGGAGCGCAGTCTGTTCTGGTGGGTTTTATGTAGAGGGAGGTGAGAGTTGAAGCAGGGTGTTACTGTGGTGAGAGCTTCCATTTTACCTGCTTAGGTTTCAATCTTGTCTGAATTCTGAATTTCATTTGCAGGTGAATAAATAAGCAGCAACTGTTCTTTTTTTATTCCATATCTGGCCACGAGGTCTTGGAATGGCTTGAAGTTGTTACTCCCCCTCACATGCTTCAAGTGAGTAGAATAGTCAGCGATACCAGAAAAGCGATCTGTACGCCTGGACAGAAGCCTGGACTCTGGAGAGAGAGTAATGCATCATCAGCATAGAGAGAGATTTTCTCATTTAAACTTGATATTTGAATGCCTTGGTGTTTCTGGTTTTGCCAGAACGCGGCTGCTAATTATTGAATGAGTTTAGTGAATAGTGATGGGGAAAGTGGGCTGCCCTGTCCTTGTGTACCGGTCCCTGTGTTGTTGACAGGGGAGAACTGCTCCAGACTGCTGGGATTCTGGTTGTGTATTCCATAGTTTCTCCATGCAGTCTGGTATTTTCTCATGGTAGTTGCACTTTAAGACCATCCTCTGACTCCAGACTCTGCTCTTAGTCCACATGGGCAGGATCTTCAGAACCAGCCAAGGCCAGAGGTGTTTCTTGCATAAGGAAAATATAACACAAGTATAGATAAGTTATGTTGAGCACACTGAACATAAAATCCATGGTTCAGGGACAACGACCCTGGAGGGTTTTTCATCTGGATGAGGTTGATTTATGATGTTTATATCTTGGTAAAAGCTAAGGGTTTGGTCAAAGTCTTGCTGCTGGTGAGCTGCCATCTTTGAAGGAGGACGGTGGCCCTGAGTACGTTGTCAGGTGGGCTTCCTTAAATATTTGACTTGACCTTGACCCCCCCCCCCCCCCCACTGTATTCCCCAGCGCATCACCGTGCTTATCCCAAAGCCTTCAGCCAATTTCAAAATGCAACCTAACGTTCGCAGCGTTTCAAATTGAATCCCAGGGCAGACAATCACGGCTCTATGGCACAAAGTCAATCTGCTCACTCAACGTTGGTTACGATGAAGCTATGATTTGAAGCTCATCAGGACATTCTGTGGTGCTGACTAGTGTGTGAGCACAATGTGAACTGAAAAGAGACACTGCGATAAGCACATGATAAACACAAGGTAACAGTCGCCTTACTGCATGATGAGCGTTCAGTGTGCATTTTATCATTTCCATGTTTCCTATGACAGTGTTGTCAACATTCACAGCCCACTGCCTCTACCGCTGGTTCAGGCTGAGGTTCGGCTCTTTAGAGGCCACGGCCACGCCCATTATTTTCTGAGCGACTTTCTTCTAAACTCAGGGACAGCATGACCTGCATGATGAATCATTCTGACTCTCCAGGCAGTCACATTTATTACAGTAAAACACGGGACACAGTTCCAACTGGGAATGACTTTACAGACGTTGCACTGCATGAATGTAGCAGCAGCAGGACTGTGGAGCTTTCGGACAGGTTTGGTGCTGACTGGTGGCTTTTGTCCTGCAGAGAACGTGGGACGCCTGGTTACCCCTGCCAAGAAACTGGAGGACAACATTCGCCTTGCTGAGTTGGTGATTGAGGTGCTCCAGCAAAATGAGGAGCACCATGCTGAGGTAAGAGTGCCCACTGCACAGTCAGCGCACGCAAACACTCGCACACACTGCGTGTACGGTGAATGGCCAGTCTACAGTCATGGCTGGTAGTTGACCACCCTGGGGGACCTCTGTCACACAGATAGAGAGCAGCACTGTGAACGAGAGCCACAGTGCAACAGTTCATCTTCCAGACAAAGGAGAATGTCCACTGTCTTTTCCAGGCAACAGTTGGAATTGCACTGCATGATCTTCTGAGGTGGAGGTAGATGGAGGCGAGGGCCTTGCAAACAAACGACACTGTCGCTACAGTGAAACTATGGATGCAGCGGTCAAACGCTCAGTCACTGTACACTGGATCAAATCTAAAATCTTCCCTTGGTGTCGTCAAGTGTCTCACGTTTTGTAGTGCATCGTGCTTTTAGGTTCTAAAACACAGAACAATAGTTCTCCTTTTGAACACACACTTTTGAATTCCAGTGATCTCTGATAAAGGCCCAACGTCTCTCACCTCAAACACCCTGCAGCTGTGTCAGTGGACGATGATAGACTGCATTACGTTGAAGGGCAAAGAGGGGGAAAACAAGAAAATAGAAGTCGAGTGTGATCACCAATGACGGCAACTTCCTGTCAGCAGACGTATTGTGCTTTCTATTGTGTGTTTGAGGCCGAGTCAAAATTGATTGTTCCTTTATTCCTTTTCTACTTTTCATTTGAATGATTCGTTCTGATTTGCGGGGGGAAATGTTAAGCAGGGCAAAGAGGTACGTGACTGTTTCCTGTCCCGTGCACCTGCTTCTGTTCCTCTGCATAGAAAACAGTACAAAGTTCTGGATGTTCTCACTGTGTTCCTTCTTGAGCCCAAGGAGCACCTTGTACCTGGTTTTCTACCCCCCCCCCCCCAGCCCCCAGCCCCCCTCCCCTGACAATGCTAACCCTCCCTGTGATGATTGCCTGTGTGCCCGTGACCCCACAAAGTTCACGTGAACTTGGGGAAGGTGTGCCGCCGCCCACTTCTCCCTCCCAGACGCTCATTTATCTCCATTGATCCCTCAGGATGCGTCACAATGGGGAAAATGTGAGGCATGTTTCTGTGATGGTTTCCAGGGAAACGCTTCCCTGGTTGGCACACTCGCTCCAAGTGTGTGAACCTTCCCTGGAAGCAGCATTAGATGCCCTGGCACAGATATCGCTGTGGTTACTACACATATTCCTGAATCGTTCTAAATTATAGTTGAAATTTCTTTGGTGAAATCTGTGTGTTACTGTTCCCCTCTTGTGGCCCTAATGCTGGTTCTAATGCTGGTTCTAATGCTGGTTCCACCTCATCCCAAAGTGAATATGTATCTCCTGTATCAGCAGTTTGTGTCCAGTTTGCAGCTCCCATGCAGTCATCTGTCTTTAACTCCATATTGTTTATCCAAACCAAGCTGAGTCGAGTCACAACATGAAAAAAAATGAAATTGCAAGACGATGACACAAAGAAAAGTGCTGCAGTTCCACTGCAGAATAACATGTAGATAGTTGACATAAGGCAAGGTTACATTGTTAACATTTAACAACAAAGTCAATCCATTTGTCAATGAAAACTGCAGTATTTACCAATACACAATTAACGTGCTTGTTACTGATGAGTTAAACATGTTGTAAACTACATCCTTATGAGAATTCATGTCAGGAAAATGATTTGTAAACGATGCATTGGGTATTTGTTAATGCTTAACCAATGCCTACTAGTGTGTACTTATTATAAAGTGTTACCAATGCATTCATTTGACGTGCAGCTGGTGGCCTCCGAGCACACGTTAGTATCACGACTAAAGTTTGTGAAGTTTGTCACCACTATCTTATTTCCTTACCAATATTCTCCCTTCAGAACCTGTTGACACAGATTGCTGACAGTTCAGCCCGTTTCGCAGGGAAGAACTTTAATCATTCTGTATTCTTATATGTTGAAATTTAAAGATGACCCTCCCCGACACGTTACCTTTGACAAACACGGATTCTATTCTGATAAAAAAAAAAGAAGACGAGTGAAGAGATGATTGCATGAGTAGCACATTTTGGAAGCATCATCTTTCCAACTCCACTACACCAAATTACAAGAGCTCCCAAGGCAAGTGCATGCACCCTCCACCACCACCACCACCACCACCACCTCCACCTCCTCCACCACCACCACCACCACCACCAGCCCCACCTGCTCATGTCTGCTCATGGATACATTTCTGTTGCAGTGTTGACAGCTTGCTGTGAACACTACTTAAGGGTCTCTGGAGAGGAACAACAAGTGTGAGAATGTGTGGAGTCATTAAAGTGTTTTTGATGTGCATGAGAGTCCTCCGCTCCCCAACCGTCACTTAACTCAATGTGTTTCGTGCAGAGACGTCACGTGTGACAGGCACAGCTCACTGGCGTCTCGTCTCTGCTCTTGAGTGACAGTCAAGGAGCTGTGAAAATTCAAGGAGCTCTGCCGTGCTTGTGAAGGAGCTGCTGCTGCCGCCGCCGCTGCTGCTGCTGCTGCTTCCTTTGTGGGCCAACACATAATCCTTGTGTTTTCTTTTTGGTTTGCAACAGATGCAATGGATGATGATGTATTTGTGCAAAAACAAACAAACAAACAAACAAACAAACAATCAGATTTCTGGCTGGGTTATTTGTTTGTTCTTCTTGTCTCACCCCCCCCCCCCTCCCCCTCCCTCCTCACTGCACCTTGGACCCTTGGGTTACTGGGATCCTGTCTTTTCTTTATGTGTCTCATGTTCTTCCTCTTAAGGCCTTTGCATGGTGGTCAGACCTGATGGTGGAGCATGCTGAGACCTTCTTATGTCTCTACTCAGCTGACATGGACGCAGCCCTTGAAGTTCAGCCACCTGACAGCTGGGACAGCTTTCCTCTGTTCCAGCTGCTCAACGACTTCCTGAGAGCAGACTGTGAGTCAGGGGCCCTGATGTGTTTGCATACATAGACATACGACGTGTCTAATATGAACATATGGTCTGTGGAGGCGCAGGGTTCTCCCTGGTGAACTGCATGGCTGTGTCTGTACACTGCAAATCCTCTCTGGTTCTGACTGATGGTCGCATTGAAACAAGCTTGTCAGTATTTGTCAGCAGGGAAGAATTTCCCAAGAACAAAGAGATATCAGAAGTTAAAAAAAATAAAATAAAAAAAAGAAATTAAATAATGCACCATTATTTTGAAAATTAATTCAAATATGACAAGATATTTAACACTTCATATGTTTAAAATATATTCATATATTTTAAATTGAAATGAAAATTCAAATTGAGAAACCGTTTCTTCCATGTACGTAAGCGTGCACTTGTGTCCTGACAGCCTCTGCATTGACTGACTGGAAATGCAGAGGCTGTCGCTTCCCACCGCTTTTACATCATAGCAGGTAATGCAACAATGTCTCTCATAGTCAATCAATCCACTTTTATTTGAGAAAAAGCCCTAAATCGCAGCCCCTGGCACCTTGAATCCCTCTCGCACAGTCAAAGAGGAAGCAGAGCGATGCCTCCAGAGCAGGCAGAGAGCGACAGCGGCCAGGAAATGATTAGGAAATATGGGGACATCTTCGTCACAGAAGGTCATTCCATCTGCTGCCCACAGCCATGCATTTATGTTGCAGTAAATAGCCTTAGCACCAGATAGGCGCCAAAGTGGGACTGGCATTTGAAGAGCTAATGAGGTCTAAAGCTGGGGTAGGTGGGCCGCGGCGGCGAGCCCTGCGAACACACTCCTGGACACAACACATCCAAGTGGACAGCAGCCGCTCAAGTGGCTAATTGGAAGAGTGACAATCAGCCAACACAACAAACATTGCACCTACTGTGTATGATCGACCTTGACTCCAATGCCAGCACACGCACACACACACACACACACACACACACACACACACGCACACAAGCGCTCAGAGGGGAAGAGGAAAAGAAAGACAAAGATGCCCTGATGCAGTGTGTGGAGCCGTGAGGCATCACAGTGCTGCACCACACTGGCCCCCAGTTTATCTCCTGTGGTCTTTGTCACTGTTGCCTTTTTATCAGTTGACTGCAGGCAATGTGTTTGCTCTGCCGAGTTTATAAATATCACAGGACTTTATCCCCTTTATTTAGGAATAGTGACGAGCACAGCAAGTCACACCTGCTAATGAAAAGTTGCAGACGCTGACCTCCCTCATTAGTGTTCATCATCATCAACCTGCCTTGGTTTGAGTCTTCATGTTCATGCCAATGCACGGATAGCGAAGGGCTCTGTGTGCGTGACTTTGTCAGAACAAAAAGGACAGTCGGGTTACTATTGACCGTGAAGATCCCAGTCATTGTCACATCCCTTTGTCCTCCGCATTTGACCCATCAACCCCTGAGGGAGCGGTGGCCGGCAGCGGTACTGCGCCCAGGAACCATTGGCTGATCCAAACCCCCCCGCCCCCAATTCCAACCCTGAATACCGAGTGCCCAGCAGGGAGGCAGTGGGGGCCATTTGTATAGCATTTGGCATGGAGATGGAAGCCGCAACCTCCCAGTCCCAGGGTCGGACGCTCGACCACTGGACCACTCTGCTGGTTACCAGTGAGCACGAATGAGTGCTGTGCTTTGTATCCTGACGTGATTGAAGAGGAGTTCATCTGCTTTCTCTCCCAGATAATCTGTGCAATGGAAAGTTCCACAAGCACCTGCAGGACCTCTACGCTCCTTTGGTAGTGAGATATGTGGACCTGATGGAGTCCTCCATTGCCCAGTCTATTCACAGAGGGTTTGAAAGAGAATCCTGGGAACCAGTCAAGTAAGCATACCTCTGCCAGTCTTAACCTGTTTTCTCCTCCGTCTGAAGTCAAATATGTTTTCATGTTTATAAGACATCTGGAAATGACTGTGATAGCAGCATGCTGCTGATTCCAATATTGAGGATGGCCGGGGGGGGGCAGAAGGCAGACACACAACAGCTGGTCCCCACACTACACGTTGAACATTATGAAGAGACACCTGGCAGTGAAGCCACATCGCTAGAAAGGGGAGAAAGCAATCGGATGAGCCAAAGTCAAATGGCCTGCAGTTGATCACAAAGAGGAAGGGAGACATTTCAACCGAAATCTGCAGACAATCCGTTGTCAATCCCTAGGAGGCAGCGTAACATCATGGATGAGGAAGGCCAGGAGGACTTTGGAGGAATGGTTTGATGGGGGAACATCCACCCTGCCATCCATCCTCCCTGCAAAAGAGGCAGATGCCAAAGCCAGTCTAGGAAAGGGAGTCGTTGTCATTGGGATTGTTGACAGAGCTTTCAGCACGAGCAGAGGCTCACTCTCCTCTGAACAATGTGATCCAGTTTGAAGAGCAGGGAAACCAACGACTGTAGGCCACCAGGTTCTTCTTGGGCAGTTACCTCATCTTTAATTTGATAGTTTAATCCTGGAGACAGGACAGCTTGTAGAGTGGGTCTGTTCCAAATTTGAGTTGGCAGCAGGAGTCCAGGAGCCCACCACACGCTTAGTGCATGGGATGACTGCCGTGTTTAGGTTCCATGTGCCCACTTTACGGATGACCCTCACAGCTTGCGTGGTTAAGAACCTCCCTGAAATCTGACTCTAAAATCCTGCAAGTGAATTGCTGACCTAGTGGCCTCTGCTCAAGGCAATGCTCTGGCTCTTAAAATTTCCATGTATTTGGAAACTCAGAGGCGAAAAGAAAAGAAATCCATTGTCCAAAGACATCCAGGTCAGGTGACCTGGGAACGCTGAATTGACTGTGCGAGCGAATGTGAGTCAAAGTTGCTGCCGACGTGTGAAGAGCGTAACCCCGCCTTGGCCTGAAGACACCCGCAATAGGTTCCTGCACCCCTGAATGCTTCTAATTAGCATTGACGATAGAACGAGGGCAGGTGCACAGACATCAGCAGAGTGAAGGAAGTCATGTGGAGGAAGGCAAAAGCAAGAGAGACTCATTGAACGCATCTCCATTTTGGTTGCATCTCTTTTTCCCATCCTTTCTGCATGAACCTTGATCTCGTCTTTCCTTTCCTTTTTATACTGTGTTTCTCTTCACAGGGGGATCACAGGCTCTCTACCCAATGTTAATCTTCAAATGCTGAAAGTACCAAACCTCACGGTCCCAAATGTTAACCTGGTCCAAATGCCCCGCCTCTCTCCGCCACACTGGACAGCGTCTAATAGTGACACAGAGTGTGTATCTGCATTTGACTGCTGTCCAAGACATGCTTGCATGTATCTGGCATGAGCGGGGCTAAACCAAAGCAGAGCTAGCACTAGCAAGCCCCCCCTCACACAGACCACAGTATCAGACCACCGAGGTCTACTCGCTGAAACTGTGTTCCAGAGAACCTGTCAAATAATAAGAATAATGATAATAATAATAATTCAATATTTTAGGTAAGAGATACAACTCAAAAATGTTTTTTTTGTTGTTGCAACCATTCACAATTTAGTTGGAATAATGAAGCACTCTGAATATATTAATAAACACTAACTTGACACCCTTCAAAACTCCTAAGTGAAACATTGTCTGCACCGTTGACGGAGGTGTCAAAGCTCTTCATATACTGCTGTCTCCTGCTGAGAGTGATGCTGCCACAGCAGCACCTCCACCCCCCCCACCCTCCCCCACTACCTCCCTTCCTCAACTGGAATGCTGTGCAAAGACAAGGAGAAAAAAAATCAGCATCAAGTTTTCATTATTTCCTTTATTGAATCTTTGTTTCTAATATTTATGATCATACACTAGAATATAACTTTTATGATAATATACAACAATAATAGTAAGATAATAGCAATTATTATTAATTATTATACATAATTATTGTTATGATTATGATGATCATTATTTTCATGTATTTGTTTACTACAATGAGGAGGAGGAAGAAGAAGAAGGAACCTGTAGCACTTCAGTAATGTTCAAGGCCGCGTTCATGCCAACTGTAGGAGATGGTAGCTCCAGTTTGGGCAAAGCAGTCACTGACTGGACAAGTGAAGCCCATCATTGTTCATTTTCATCTGCCAACCCTTTCATGAGGACTGGAAAACTGCAAGGGCTGAAGGAGCAGAAAGTGCCTCCTCCTTCTCCAGGAGTCCCAAAGTCTTTGGTGGTCATGTTGTAGATGTAGAAGATGTAGAACGGAGGCTGTTTTTCTATTAAAATGAAGGCCTGGTCCTTTCATCCTTGCATCTTTTCCTTCCTCTCAGTCTCGTCACTGTGTGACGGCGGTGAGCTGCTCTACCTTGACCTCAGTCTATTTGCTGGGGTGAAGGTCTCTGAGCAGTGGGCTGCTGTCTGTCAATCTGGCCCTTCAGTGTTCACATCATTGTTGAGTGAGATTCAACACAACCGCAACTAAAAACACCTGCGTTCATTCAACACCATCCAACTTTTCCCGCCAACATTTGTTTTATTTTCCTGCTTCTACTAAAATAATGACAGGAAAAAGCTCAAAGCTCAAGACTTATTGTGGGCCTGAACTTCCTGTGCCATTACGTCATAAAGCAGAGTGATAAGAAGATGTGTAAACATCAAGGAAGGAGCAGAGCTGCACCTGTCAGCCACCTGGCCAGGAGGAACCAGGAGGAACTTCACACGGTCCATTGTGAATACAGGACTCCACTCCTGTGGTCCATGATCTGCAGATACCTGCCGTCTTTGTCAGTCCTCCTGTTGGAGGTTGAGGAGCGTCAGTAAACTGCAGGAACTAACGCCATCCATGCAGGAGGGGGAGTGATTGATTGATGGTCACTCCATGGTTCCACTGACCGACCTGTGATTGCTCTGCAGCAACGGCTCGGGGACGTCCGAGGACCTCTTCTGGAAGTTAGACGCTCTGCAGACGTTCATTCGAGATCTCCACTGGCCAGAAGAAGAGTTTGGCAAACACCTGGAGACCCGGCTCAAGCTCATGTCCAGTGACATGATCGAATCCTGTGTTAAACGGTAACAGGCTCATACATGTACACAGTGTGTGTAGCATGACTTCTAGTGTACAAGTGGCCGACACTGTATTGACATGGCCTTCTCCTTCTCCTCCTCCTTCTCCTTCTTCTCCTTCTCCCTCTCCTCCTTCTTCTCCTTCTCCTTCTCCTCCTTAATAAATGTGATTGTAAAAAATCAAAAAAAAAAAAAAATCTTCTCCTTCTTCTCCTTCTCCTCCTTCTTCTCCTCCTTCTTCTCCTTCTCCTCCTTCTCCTTCTCCTCCTTCTTCTCCTTCTTCTCCTTCTCCTTCTTCTTCTCCTTCTCCTCCTTCTCCTTCTTCTCCTTCTCCTTCTTCTTCTCCTTCTTCTCCTTCTCCTCCTTCTTCTTCTCCTCCTTCTCCTCCTTCTCCTTCTCCTCTGAAGGACACGGGCAGCCTTCGAGGCCAAGCTGCAGAGGAGCAGTCGGGCCACAGACTTCCGCGTGCCGCAGTCCATCTGCACCATGTTCAACGTCATGGTGGACGCCAAGGGCCAGTCAGCCAAGCTGTGTGCCATGGACCTGGGCCAGGAGGTAGGCAGAGTCTCCAGCCTGTCCCCATTTGACAGTGAAATGGTGCGTCCGGTTTTGAGTGGACCCTGGAGGAGGTTTGTCCTGTACTCCTGGGTTGTCTGGAATGTCAATTTATTCCGGTTGCAAACTCACGTTTGTTTCCGTACAAACTGGAATCTATGTAGCTGCAGGCAATCCCACTGGCCAACCCATTCACAACACCTGCATACTGGCTGTGCAGAGCAGCAGCAGACCATGACTCGGGATCACTGGTTCTTCACTCAGCTTTATGTATTCCAGTCCGTTGTCAAAGTCGTCCATCCTGCACTTTATTGACTGGTGTGTAAAAATATCTTCAGTGAACAGATTTCAATACGATGTGAACACACAGCTCACTTCTGGAGTCTGACGGTACCAAAGCAGATCAAACTACATGAACCACGTACTTTATTGAAAGCCCATCTGAAGTTGGTATGGATCACTACTGGTGTGTGATGGTCACCATGGACACGACACATCCCCCTTCCTGTTACCTTAATTATGGAAATATTTGCATTGTCTAGATTTCACATCACTGAACCTCGCTCAAAATAACACAAACAACACCTTTGTTTTTTTCCTGCTTGGTATGTTGGTTTGAAGTGAGCATGGCTTGAAGTGTTTTTTTTTTTTGTGTATTTTCTTTGCCTTATATTTCCTTATATTAACGTGTGTCCTGTCTCGTCCTGTGTTTTCACACGTCACGTTGCTTCTTTCTTTCTTCTTCTGTCATCTTTTTCTCCTCCCTTCTGGTGCCAGTTTGGTAGAGAGTGGGTAAGTGCGGCTAATCCCACCCCTTAATTCCCCAACATCTAATTAGTCATCAGTTTTCCCTCGCCGTCCCCCTGCCCCCTATTGTTTGGATATCATTAGCATATGTGTTGATGGTCTTGAATATACATGGAGCAGACGTGAGATTTCTCGGATTTCACAGAATCTGGAGACTGACAGTAATTTCTAACGATGAATTCATTACAGTCCTCTGCTGTTCCGCTGCTGCTCCCAGGCAAAGTGAGAGGCTTCTGCACAGTGTTCCCAGTGCCGGAGCCTCTTCATCACCACCACTAACCACACTGGCAATCCTCGGGTTTTCCTGCTTGTTTTGCTGCTGCGTTCCCTTCCTGGTCTCACGGCGTCATCGCTTAGCAGCCCCTCGTGTACGACTGAAGCCCCCTTTCCAACCAGTTAACCCCCAGTGCTCCCCCAGTTCCCCAGTTCAGCCCCTCAATAATGCTGTCAGTAATGCTGACACGTAGCACCAGGACAAGATGCAGCTTCCAGGCAGCTTCATCTGCTGCCTGCTGCAGCTTACAAACATGTTGCTGCCTTAGTTTCTTTATTTTTCATTCATTTCTGGATTTATTTCTGGATTTATCTATTTATACATGTGACCATTTCAATTCAAAGTCTGTTTTATTTCTTTATTTTTTGCTATTTGCCATGAGAAGATGAGCTGTTGAAAGGAGAGATTAAAATATTTCTCAGTTATTATAGAAGAGTAACACGGTGTGTTTCCTCTTCTTCTTCTTCTTCTTCTTCTTCAGAGGCAATACCATTCCCAAATTGACGATCTGATTGAGGAGACGGTGAGGGAGATGATCACTCTCCTGGTGGCCAAGGTATGAACAGTGTTGCTGTTGTTGCTTGAAGATCCAGTGGAGGAATGTTTGAAGCCCAGCGAGAGAAATATTAAGATTCAACTTTACTGTCAGTGCACATAGTTGCACAAGTGCAGGGCAACCCAATGCTGTTAGCAATCCAACCAGAAGTGCCTGGCAGTCACTTTCATTACAATGTGCTGTATATAATAATAACTTTATTTATATAGCACCTGTTGAAAAAAAAAAAAAAATGTACCAAGTGCTCTACATATAAAACAACTGTGGAACTGTGAAGCCATGCAGACAAGAACCCAGAAACAACATGAAAACAATGGAGCAAGAATAAAACCGAGGCATTCAAACAGCTTTTAATGAGCACATAATAAAAAAACACATTATATAATGTAATTCACACACACACACACACACACATATGTATATATAGTGCAAATGAATAAATAACTGTTGTTATAAAGTGCAAATATGAAATAATGTATTAATTTAAGTATTAATTTGATAATAATTGCCATACAGTGCAGTGCAGTATTTATATAGCAGGTTAAAAACATACAGATGGGATTTCTATGAATCTAGTGATTTACCATGATTGTGATGATTGCAGCGTGTCCATGAGTGCAGGCAGGTACTGGCAGTGATGCCAGGAGGCAGTGGCCATGAGTGCGCTACAGTTCCAGTATATGTACAGTAAAGTATGGTTGAGTTGAGTGTCTCAGCTGCTGCATGGAAACACTGGCACACTGCCACTCAGCCTGGATTCTGTCTGTCCTTCAGTTTGTGGTCATCCTAGAGAGCGTGTTGGCCAAGCTGTCCCGATACGACGAGGGGACGCTCTTCTCGTCCTTCCTGTCCTTCACTGTGAGTCACAGCACACACCACTTGGCAGAGGTGCCAAGTCACCAAGTACAAATACTCTGTTTGGTGTACTCCAGTACAAATCCATATTGGATTCTGATATTAAAAGTGTAAACATCCAATAACGAGTCATGAGTCAGAATGAATGATCATTGTCATATTACTGATTACAATTTGCTATATAAATATATATTGGTATATATACATATATATAAATATA